>NW_023270454.1:21203737-21356378 GCF_011800145.1 Mirounga leonina
AGGGAAATCCCCAGGAGGCCATAGGTGCAGGCTTAGGAGAGAGAAAGTGGGGACCATGGACATTTGAGCCACCTCTTTGTGTAACTTAGTTGCGTCTTCAGGGCCTGGTCAACCCTAATCATGTATGTATCACTTCTATTAGACGATGGAGTGCTGCTGTCACACCACTTTATGGCCCGGTGGATCATTACACGCAGGTCATGATGCACAGGTCACATGGTAACTTGGTGACCCACAGTAAAGCCTTCAATCTCTACTAAGTGCTAAGAGCAGTCCAAAAGCTGTTTCTCAAAAGAATAGTAATTATCTATGAAGGATGACAGAGCTTTGCTCCAAAATCCTAAAGGCTTATGCTGCAAATTACCTATAGGGGCTCCAAACAGCATCCCTATCTGCCGTTGACACTTGAAACACCATTGGATCTACTGGATCCAATGGCTAAGGTAGCAAAGCAGCTTGTACACTAGCCTGGATTTGTTGCAGAGCCTTCTCTTATTCTGCACTTCACTCAAAACTAGCACCTTTTTGGATCACAAGATAAATGAGCCACAATAACGGACCCAAATGAGTACTATGTTGCTTCCAAAACCCAAAGAGGCCAATAGGCATTATATGTTTTCTTGTTGTAGAAGGGGCCAGAAGCAACAACTTACTCTTGAACTTAAAAGGGATATCTCAATATGCCTCACACCACTGGATCCCTAGAAATTTCACTGAGATAAGGGATCCCTGCACTTTTGTGGGATTTATTTCCCACACTCTGACACACAAATATCTTACCAATAAGTCTAGAGTAGTTGCTACTTCTTACTCACTAGGTCCAAGCAGCATGATGTCATTAGTGTAATAAAACAATATAATATCTTGTGGAAGAGAAAGTCAATCAAGATCCTTGTGAACTAAATGCCTTACATAAACTAACATTATGTAGGCCTAGAGAGTTCATATATCCCTAATATAGGAAAGTGAAGGTGTAGTGTTGCCCTTGACAGCTGAAAGCAAACTACTTCTGGTGGGCCTCATGGACAGATATGGAGAAAGAACTTACCAGATCAACAGTTGTAATTCCAGTACCAGGAGATGTGTTCATTTGTTCAAGCAATGAAACTACATCTGGTACAGCAGCTGCAATTGGAGTCACCACCTGGTTAAGCTTATGAAAATCCACCATCATTCTCCAAGATTCATTTGTCAACTCACAGACCAAATAGGCAAGTTGAATGGGGATGTGGTAGAAATCACCATTCCTGCATCTTTCAAGTCCCTGATTATAGCACTAATCTCTGCAATCCCTCCAGGGATGCAGTATTGCTTTTGATTTACTATTTTCCTTGATAGAGACAGTTCTAATGGATTCCACTTGCTCTTTCCCACCAGAATAGCCTTTACTCCACAGGTCAGAAAACCAATGTGGGGATTATGTCACCTAAGTCTGTCTATTCCAATGATGCATTGTGGAGCAGGAGAAATAACCACAGGATGAGTTTGGGGACCCACTGGACCCACTGTGAGATGGACAGGAGCTAAAATTCCATTCATCACCTGACCTCCAAAAGCCCCTACTAGTAGACCACAGTGATATTTTGGGTCTCTTGGAATCAAATCAGAATTAGTATCTAGTAGTTCCTGAAATGTCTGATTATTTCCTTTTCCGCACTATACAGTTACCCTGAAAAAAAAACAAAACAAAAAAAAAAACACCATAGGTCCCTTTGGGGGAAGGCTGGAGAAAGATTAACAGCATGAATTTTTGGCAGAGTTCCAGAATCCTTCCTCAAGGGGACTTGGTCTTCTCTTCATTCAAGGGGTTTGAGGTCTGGCTCAAGTCTGGGAATTTATTGAAGGGGCCACACCCTGTTTTTATGAGTCAGTTTAGACCTTTGTTCACTTAAACTAGAACTTTTCTGCTTATATATATCAGGTAAGAATTTAGTAGGCTTCCTATCTATTTCACTTCTAGGAACACCGTGATCAACTAGCCAACACCATAGATAGATCTGTGTGAATCAGACTATTCTGATAGCTTTCATTCTGCTATCCATTACACTAACCATAACCTCCTTGCCTTTGGTGGTTAAGAGCTGCAACTTGACCCCTACCACACAGGGATCCAATTACTGCCATGCATTTAGGTTTCCCAATCCAGTAACCTCAGTTCCCACCATGAGGTCTGTCTTACAGAGAAAAGTGGTCACAGAGCTCTTCAAGGATGCTGGGGCTCCCCTCACAAATTTGTGTCTTAGAGTAGTGGTGAAAGGTATGACTTCTGGACCCTCCCAGAGTGGGTGAATGGGTCTTAAATGACAAATCCATTCTAATATTCTAATCTCCCTAAGCCTTTGAACTCTCTACATTAAGCAAAGGCAGGCAGGGCCTTTCTTACTCACTCACTGTGGTCTACCATTTCGTCCGTGTTTCAGCAGCAAACTGTCTGACGCCTTTGAACTCCCTGAACTACAATATTAAATGCATAATGTCTGCTTATTAAAGCCCTGTCAAAAAATTCAGCCTGGTCCAGCTTAACAGTTCTTCTACCATTATCCCAAACCCTTAGTATCCATTCCCACAAATGTTCCCCAGATTTCTGTCTGTAGAAATAGAAAGTTCAAGCAGTTCATTTAAAGTGTAGCACACCTCTATGTGAATCACTGTGTACCTCACCTTTAAGGGCCTTGCTGGGACTTGAGTCTAGTTATGGGTCTAGAAGCAAAGATGGCTGGTGGAGGTGGGTCCTGAGGAGAATCAGCATTGTTTTGCAGGGCAACTACCTTAGGGAAAAGCTACTACAGTTTCTTCAGGTGAGGCAGAGTTAATCTCCTCAGTCAGGGTGGACAAGCCTCTTCAACTAGCAAAGAAGACTCATCAGATTTTAGGGGTTCAATATTCCCAGTTTCATCAGAGTCTTCCCACATGTTCCCATTCCAACTCTTAGGATCTCATTCTTTTTCCATCAGCACTCTTACTTTACAAGTAAACATACTGCAAAGCTGGGAGTTCAACTTGGATTACAGTTCAGCCAGTTTCAGGATGAGATTCTGGGTTAGATTCATCAACCTCACCCTGCAGCTATAGGAGATAAGGGTCTCCTTTCAGGAATACATGGGAACTTTCAGGTCACTGGTGCACCTGAGCTGGGCATTTGTATCTCTGAGCTCATCTTCTTCTTTCACCATTTTGTCCAGAGACATTAGGAGCAATCAGCCCACCTGATTATATTCATTTGTTTGATAAAAACATCTAATGATATTATACACATTGTCACCCAGATACTTGCTTCTTATAAGTGATTGATTACTGTATCAAATGGTAATATTTTACATATCTCTATTGCCAGATCATGCCATAGATTATTAGTGATCTCCTTACTACTAGAAATAGAGTCATTGGCATCTTTAAATCTAATCATATTAGAAAGCCAATCCCAGAAACCCCAGAAAACTCATCCTTAAAGTTCTGTTTCTCTAGAATCATTCTTGGTACCAAAAACTGTATTAGTCAGGGTTCTTCACAGAAACAGAACTAATTATACATACCATATATGTATTAGATATATCTATCTTAGAAAAGGAGAGAAAGAGATTTATTATAAGGAATTGGCTCACATAATTATGGAAACTGGCATAAGTCCCAAGACCTGTAGGGTGAGTCGGCAAGCAGGAGACCAGAGGAAAGCCAGTGATATAGTTCTAGTCTGAAGGCTGGCAGGCTTCATATGCAGGAAGAGTTGATGTTTCAATCTGAGTCTACAGGCTGGAAAAAGCTGATATCCCAGTTCAGAGGCAGGCAGGCAGAACGAATTCTCTCACTTAGAGAAAGGTCAGCTTTTTTGTTCTATTTGGGTCTTCCACTGATAAGATGTGGTCCACCCATATCAGGAAAGGCAATTCACTTTACTTTGTCAACTTAAATGTTAACATTCAAAAACACTCTCATAGATGTACCCACAATAATGTATGACCATATATCTGGGCACCTCATGGTCTAATCAAGTTGACACATAAAATTAACCAACACAAAGAGGTTTTAATGATAAAAAAATTATCAAACATTTCTCCCTCATATACATGCTACATATATACAAGCATACCTCATTTTATTGTGCTTCACTTTATTGCACATCACAGATACTGCTTTTTTTTTTTTTTCTTTTACAGATTGAAGGTTTGTAGCAATCCTGCATCAAGCAGGTCTATCAATGCCATTTTTCCAACAATATATGCTCATTTCATGTATCTGTGTCACATTTTGGTAATTTTCACAATATTTCAAATTTTTTCACTATTATTATTATATTATATTTGTTAAAGTGATCTACAATCTTTGATGTTATTATTGTCATTGTTTTGGGATTCCACAAACTGACCATATAAGATAACAAACTTAATAAATGTGAATATGTTCTGACTGATCCACTGACCAGCCTTCCCCCCATCTCTCTCATTCTCCTTGAGCCTCCCTATTCCATAAGACACAACAATGTTGATATTAGGTCAATTAATAACCGTACAATGGCTTCTATGTATTCAAGTAAAAGGAAGAGTCATATGTCTCTCACTTTAAATCAAAAGCTAAAAGTGATTCAGCTTAGGGAGGAAGGCATGTCAAAAACCAAGAAAGGCTGAAACCTAGGCCTCTTACATCAGTTGGCCAAGTCGTGAATGAGAAGGAAAAATTCTTGAAGGAAATTAAAACTTCAACTCCAGTGAACACACAAATGATAAGAAAGTGAAACAGCTTTATTGCTGATATGGAGAAAGTTTCAGTGGTCTTGTTGGAAGATCAAAGCAAAGCAATAACAACATTCCTTTAAGCCACAGCCTGATCCAGAGCAAGGCCCTAACTCTCTTCAATTCTGTGAAAGTTGAGACAGGTGAGGAAGCTGCAAGAAGAGAAGTTGGAAGCAGAGGTTGGTTCATGAGATTTAAGGAAAGAAGTTAACATCAAAGTTCAGGGTGAAGTAGCAAGTGCTGATGTGGAAGCTACAGCAAGTTCTCCAGAAGCTCTAGCTCAGATAATTAATGAAGGTGACTACACTAAACATTTTCAATGCACACAAACAGCCTTCTATTGGAAGAAGATGCCATCTTGCACTAGAAGGGAGAAGTCAATGTCTAGCTTTGAAGCTTTAAAGGACAGGTTGACTCTCTTCTTAGAAGATAATGCAGCTGGTGACTTTAAATTGAAGACAATGCTCATTTGCCAGTCTGAAAATCCTGAGGCCTTTAAGAATTATGATGAATCTCTTCCACCTGTGCTCTATAAATGGAACAGCAAAGCCTGGATGATAGCATACCTGTTTACAACATATTTACTGGGTATTTTAAGGCCACTGTTGAGAACTACTTTTCAGGAAAAAAAAGATTCTTTTCCCAAAATATAACTGCTCATTGACAATGCACCTGGTCACTCAAGAGCTCTGATGGAGATGGACAATGAGATTAATGTTGTTTTCATGCCTGCTCACACAACATCCATTCCACAGTCCATGGATCAAGGAGTCATTTCAAATTTCAAGCCTTATTATTTAAGAAATATGCTTTGTAAGGCTATAGCTGCCATACATAATAATTCCTCTGATGGATCTGGGCAAAGTCCACTGACAACCTTCTGGAAAGAATGCACCATTCCAGATGTCATTTAGAATATTTGTGATTCATGAAAGAGGTCAAAATATCAACATTAACAGGAGTTTGAAAGAAGTTGATTCCAATCCTTATGGATGACTTCGAGGGGTTTAAGAATTCAGTGAAGGAAGTAACTGTAGATGTGGTGGACATAGTAAGAGAAGTAGAATTAGAAGTGGAGCCTGAACATGTGACTGAATTGCTACTATCTCATGATCAAACTTGAACTGACAGAGAGTTGCCTCTTATGGATGAGCAACAAAAAGTAGTTTCTTGAGATGAAATCTACTCCTGGTGAAGATGTTTGGAAGATTGTTGAAATGACATCAAAGAATTCAGATATTATATAAGCCTAGTTGATAAAGCAGCAGCAGGGTTTGAGAAGATTGACTCCAATTTGGAAGGAAGATCTACTGTGGGCAAAATGCTATCAAACAGCATCACAGGCTACAGAGAAAGGAAGAGCCAATCAATGCAAAAACTTCATAACTGTCTTATTTGAAGAAGTTGCCACAGCCAACCTAACCTTCAGCAACCACCACCCTGATGAGTCAACAGCCATCAATACCAAGGCAACACCCTCTACCAGCAAAGAGATTACAACTCACTGATAGCTCAAATGATGTTAGCAATTTTTTTAGCAGTGAAGTATTTGTTAGTTAAGGTATGTACATTTTTGTTAGACGCAATGTTATTGCACAATTAATAGATTATAGTATGGTATAAAAATAACTTTTATATACATTGGAAAGCAAAATATTTATTTGAATTGCTTTATTGTGATATCTACTTTATTGTGGTGATCTGGAACCAAACCTGCAATATCTCCAAAGTATGCCTGTACTCAAAACTGATTCATAATCTGCATATTACTTATGGTATCCAATTTAAAGCAAATGCCTGCTCTTATAGATATGTAGTATTAATATCTCTTTCAGAGTATGCCACTGACATTATGTGATAAAATAGTATTGTGAAAGGTTTATTATGATTTCTCTCCAAGTATGATACTAAGTCTGAGAATGATTTCACAAACTTTTCAGCTAAAAAATATCTTATACATGTTTTAAATATATGAACTAAAAATTTAATTCTATTTTTGGCCTATTCTTCATTTTAGTGACAGTGCATTTATTTTTTTTCTTTTTTTATAGAAATAATTCACTTGTCAGAGATTTTGCTGCATAATTTTGAAGATTATGTAAAACTCTGGGTTCCTTCTACTATTTGAAGAAGTTCTATAACAGACAACATACTAGAGGCCAGGGTCAAAAGGCCCATTGATCTAATGAAGTCTGATTTTCAAATATTCATGAACATGTCTCCTACTTAGTTTTGCTCTTTGGCTATTCTTATAAATCATCATAATTGCAATTTCACTTGTCCCAGTAGCAAAAGAGTCACATTCCATAATGAAACTGTAGTTTTCTTCATACTTAATGATTATAAGATATTTTTATTTGCAGCAATTGTACTATTATTTTGTCATTAATTTAGTACTACAGCAAAGTATATTTTAATTGTTGATTCATTTTGTGAATTCAGGATATACTCAGCACTATGGTCTTAACAACAACAAAAAAAGGATTACTAATAAGCAAAGAATAATACACAAATGCTGTGAATATAAGTTACTTAAATAAACTAATTCAGAGCTTGTGGCACATATACAATCCTTGAAAACATAATGATTATTCAGAACATAAAGACATTTCTGTTATGAAAATCATTACTATTGTTTATGAAATGTATATGAGCAAATATTTCATGTTCTTGTCCTAAATTGCCTAGGGGCACCTGGGTGGCTCAGTCGTTACGCGTCTGCCTTCGGCTCAGGTCATGGTCCCAGGGTCCTGGGATCGAGCCCCGCATCGGGCTCCCTGCTCGGCGGGAAGCCTGCTTCTCCCTCTCCCACTCCCCCTGCTTGTGTTCCTTCTCTCGCTGTGTCTCTCTCTGTCAAATAAATAAATAAATAAAATCTTTTTTAAAAATAAATAAATAAATAAATTGCCTAAAGTCCTACAAATCATCCATAGACCATCAGGAACCATCAGTGTTCCATGGACTGTGCTTTGAGAAACACTGCCCTAGAGGTTCATTGCAGGTATCTTAGAGAATGCACCAAAGGCAAGAGGAAGGAGAGAGACTGGCAGAACAAGAAGATATCTCATTTCAATAAGAGGATTCAGCTTTCATCTAATTTCAATATTGGGTTGATGAAAAATTTTTTTACCTCAAGAAATGTTTCTACTGATTTTTAAAAAGTTTAAAAAGTATAATCACTAAGTTTGTTGAGAAGAGGAAATACGAAACAATTGAAGATACATTACTTGAACAATATCATATTATTAGCTAGTTATACAGCTACAATAAGGATTTAAGTTCTCCTAATTCAAGACAGTGGTCTCTTCATTGTGTCATGTTCTCTTCTTCAGACAAGGAAAAGGAAAAAGTGGTAGGATCCTTTGAGAGCAAAAAGCTCTTAAAACTGTTAAAAGAAGATCTAAGGATATGACTAAAGTAAATAACATATAGCATATCAAATAGTACATCTGACATGAGCAAAATAAAAAAAACATAAAATAGTTTTTATGTTATTTCTTGCTCTGAGAAAAGAAAGAAAATTAAGGCAATTACTCCTGTTATACTGTTTCAGAAACTACAATCTATTTAAGAGATTAGCTAATGGATTAGCAGATTTTGATGTACCAAACTGATTGTTCAATAAACCTAACAAACCCATCATCTCTTCCATCCATCCGATTTTTTTTGCTCTGATTTAAGCTATTTCTCTGGAAGACTTAGAATTCACTTGTCAGAGTTCCATTCTCTGAACATACAGTTTCCCAGCCAGAACGACACTAAAAACAAGCATCAACTGCTGACCTTTTAAATTCATCACTCTTTGTAACTCCAATCACAGAAAAATACTTAGGAAAATGTGGCTCTTTCATCTCTGTGTGGTAGTGGATACATAGCTCTTCCTACAGAAGCTGGCAACCCCCAGTTCCTTTTCTCACTTGTGAGAAACGCTTTGAAAAAGCCATTTCCAGCCAAAGTTCTCAGCCTTCTATTTCCTTCTTTACTTAAAATGAGGAAATGATTTGTAGAAAGGGGGAAAAAAAACAATAAAAGGATTCATTTATTGTCTACTTAGCTGGTCTGAATTATCTCCTGATCCACATCTTTGCTGACTTCAGGAACTTCTTGAGTCCATTCTCAGCACTTGACAGAGCCAGCTATTTTGTACATTTTCATTCTCATAACCAACCTGGGAGTTTGTAAAACAAAATACTAAACTTGCTTCAACATATGCCAGATGCTTAGACTAAAATTACTGTATAGAAAGGAGCCAAAAAACAGATAAAAATCAAAATTGTGTGCATACATGTTTAAAAACATGCACTCAAGACTGCAATGCTTCATTTATTCTTACATCAAATTACCTTTGTAACCATAGTTCTTTGAGCTAACATTGAAGTGCCTTTGCATTCCCAAGTAACTACAGATTAAGAAGATCTAAAATTTATTGAGCACTTTTCACGTGCCCAGTTGTTATGCTGGACATTTTATGTTGCACTGTCTTATTTATTCCTCACCTCAGCCTATGAGATGGACACACTTGACAAATGCTAAATGTGGAACTTAAATAAGTTAAATAAGTTTCCTAAGGCCACATAGGTATCCTTAAAGTACAGAGCCTGGATTCAACTCTACGTCTAACTAGGAAGCCCATAACTATACTCTGTCCCATAATAGGTAAGGATGCTGCAAGAATATTACTCATTAATTGCCATTTCTTCTTTATAAAGACTCATGGGAGGTATCACTGCTGGTGTTACCATCAAGACTAATTGAGCTTCTTCTAAGCAAATAATTATTCTTATCCTTATATTACCTACTGAAAAATGCACAAAACTCATGGCCCTATTGAAGTGGTGAAAAAAAAACCTTAAAGAATTTGCTCAGTCACATCTTCCTGACATCTTCGTTTTGTCCTATTCTCATTTTCTTTGAGTCCATTTTCTTCATTTGCATAATGTGTTTTTCATTTTATCTTGTTTTATTTTCAGTGTCCATAATAGCTATGTGAAAGGTTTTCTGGAACAGAAAGGAGATAAATGTAAAACCACATAAACAAAACTGGGATGATAAGAGTCTAGAAATGTGAAAGACATTATTATAGAAAAGGTATCACCCTATGATGAAAAAAATATTTCAAATAACTGACATATGGATAATTGACAAGTGTCAGCATGAGAATTTATTTTGAGAGACTAACATGCTATTGGTAAGACTCCTTTCTCAGATGGTGAAACTTCAGTTTTTCACAAAAGAGCTTTGCCATCTCAACAGAAAATTGGACATTTTAACTTAGCTTTTCTTCCCAAGCTGTCTGGAAAGCATAAAAATGAAGATCAGTGGTGAGAATGAGGGAAAACTGATAAGAGAACATGTTGCTGCTGATATTTTCTGAGTTTTTCCTTCAATGAGCACAACAGGGAACCAGGTTTTTTTTTTTCTCTCTAAAGCTTTATATTGGAATATATCTTAGCATATAAGGGGACACTTGCATTACTCTTCTCTTTTAAAAAATAAAATAAAATTGCAGAAAACCCCAAAACAAAGAAGCTTTACTCTTTCTCATTCCTTTGGTAGTCCTCAGAAGACCAAAATAAGGCATCATTTCTCTAGTATAAAAAATAGATTTATTTACTGACCATTTCAACAATGATAGCATTTTGTAATTATTTGATATTTTGAAATCAGCAATAATATGACATTACACTATGTCAATGTTGTTCTCATTACAATAAAAGAAGACCACATTAACACATTTCCAATGATTGGACTTTTTTCTTTTAATATATTCTATAGAGAATACTACGATTAAGATTATTAAAGGATAGTGTATCTATGTGAACCAGTACAGAAAAAACTCCAAAATTTATCAGATTTTTCTCCTTCTTCTCCAATATATGTCTTTTATGATATATAGATAAAATTTTAAAAATTCAATATTCTACATTTTTTTACAATCACAGTATCCTCTCTGTAACTTTAATTTATAAAAAGTTGGCATTTTAACATATCATTGAACAATTTATATATTGTGTTGATCAGAATATATCCCCTGAAAAGAACTCATTCTATATATGCTAGATTAAAGAGTACAAAAGTGCCTTTTATTTTTTTTAATTAGAAATTTTCTAGGAGTGCCTGGGTGGCTCAGTCCGTTAAGCATCTGCCTTCTGCTCAGGTCCTGGGATCGAGCCCCCCCATCTGGCTCCCTGCTTGGCTGGCAGGGAGTCTGCTTCTCCCTCCCTCTTCTCTTGTGCATTCTCGCTCTCTCGCTCTCTCTCTCAAGTAAATAAATAAAATCTTTTAAAAGAAGAAATTTTCTAAGGTAGAATTATACCCATAGAAAAAATTCATAATTGAATCCATCTAAAAGAATAATAAATGTTCTGAGATGAGATGTTAGCCTTTAGTTCAGTACTTTCCTTGGATGGCTTACATCTGGATTCTAAACCTTATTTTCATCTAATTAAAGTGTTCAACTGAGAACATTTTTAGTAAATGTAAAACAAAGAAAATGTGTCTGAGGATTCCCTGACCATTTAATCATCCAAATTCTCCCAAATCCTTGGAATGAAGGGCAATGAATCGCCTGAGACCTTCCCATCATTCACATTTTCTACCGAAACTAATCGATCCCAAGATTCTTATAAAAAGGAGCAAGCATAGAGTCTGAGCAAGCACAGACTAAATCAGTCCACGGGAACACATACCGAAGAGCCATCTAGAAATTCATTCTACTAAAACAAATACACAAAACCCAATATGTCTTCTTTCATTTCTAAACTCATCTTTCTTTCTTAAAGATAGACTTATTTTCTTTAAAGGAGGCTTTTAGATTAGAAACTTCCCCAGAGAGAATTCAAGCCTGGACTGAATATGGCTGCCATGGGCCTGTGGAGAGATCACTCCACTGACCACTGCAACAAACACTACCTGTGGACTACCACAGCAGTTGTTTAATTAAGCACGGTATCACATGCAGAGCAATTCCTAATGGGGAATGAAGATTCTACCTGAAATGGCTAGGGGCAGTGGACAAGCAAAATGTAATTATCTGAACTGAAATCCAGCTGATATCTCAAATAGCAAAAGCCAGGGGATCTTGAAGGATCAGATGCTTCATTTGAAGTCGGTGCTTCAGCCTTCAGCATCCTATACTCCCTGTCCCCCAAGGTGGAGAAAACACTTTACACGGAGTCACCAGCACCGCTGAGTTTGGCTGCCGATTCCTGCTCACACAGAGGAGGCTAGCTTTATACTAACAGAGTACTGAGACGAGTATCCAAATATTTAAGATCAAATGAATTTTGATTCTTTCCAAATTAAAAGGATTATATAATATTTATAGAAGCTAGAATTCTGCCTTGCCGCCCTTCCTATCCCAGATAAAACCAGTTTTCCTTGCTTTTTAAGGTATACAGTTAGAGATAGGATATCTCAGATTGGTCTTTCTCTGGCGCCCAATGAAGACATTCATTTAATTTATGTCTTTTGTAAGTTAATATTTTAAGAAAGAACTCTTGGGCCTTTAAGCCACAGACTCTGCTTTTTTTAGGCAGAAACAAAGTGAACAGATGAAAACTAGGATATGATCTGAGCTTTGCCAATGTTTGGTCTCAGGATTTTCAGTACCTCTGGTGTGATTAGTGACCACAATCACTGAGATGGGCTCTTTGCCTTAAAAAAAATAAAAAACAAAAGCTTGGAACTTCTCAAGATACTAAGAATTAGAGGTAAAAAAGATTTCTCAGTTCAATCATCTTTTCATGGTGAAGGAGTATTTCTTATAGTGTATATATCATACGTATTCCCTATTTTAATTTTCAATATTTCAGCTCGTGTTGGTTAAAATACCTTTCCCTAGGAGTATCTTTTATAATCAGTCTTGGCTGGTACTTAGTTCAAGTTTTCCTTTGTTTACCTTCATGCTATTAGCCTTAATTACACCTCACTGGACTTCTCTAAATAATTCTTTTTTTTTACCCTTTGATTCGTCACAGGAAAAACACTGTTCACATGCCAGACAAATTTATCATTCTCCTTCACATCACTTTTTTTTACTGTGAATCCTCTCCTCGGTGCTCCTTTAAATACAGTGACCAGTGGTCCTGTTTTGTGCCCACTGTTATGTTATCCTACCATAACTGTTAACACCAGGGAATTGATTTGAATGATAAATAATACAGGTACCTTAATTTTATAGCAGACGATGTACTTGAGATCATTGTCACACCATGCAGAAAAGATGATGAAACTGAACATAATGGCCACTCTTTTATGTGCTACTTTATAGCATTGGTCACAATGCTAATACATTTAGTATTAATTATGTAACTACTGTTTAATATCTGCTTTTGCTTTAGACTGAAGCTTCATGACA
The DNA here is from genome assembly GCF_011800145.1 of Mirounga leonina. Lineage (NCBI taxonomy): Eukaryota > Metazoa > Chordata > Mammalia > Carnivora > Phocidae > Mirounga > Mirounga leonina. The sequence continues at coordinate 21,216,824 of NW_023270454.1, forward strand.
GCAGGGTCATATTTCTCTGATTCTTCCCACCATCCTCAGGACCAACAGAGTGACCATCACATAATAGGCGATTAACAAATATTTGTTGAGTAAAGAAATAAATGAATTTGGATCTCAGAAACTCACAGAGCCTTATGTAACCTACAATCTCCTTTATCTTCTTTGTATCACTCTAGCCTCTCACCAACCTCATTTTTGGTTTGGTTTGGTTTTATAAAAGTATTTGTCCTCTATTTGTGGGAATGTGGCTAATTATCAACACACTTCATTCCTACTCTCCTGAGTTCCTGAAATTAAACTCAAAGGAATCTGTGGTATTGGAATACTATTTGTCAACTATTCAATAGGATGAAAACATCTAGAAATCCCAGATCCTATAAGCAAAATTAATCTTATTTAAAATTCTATTATCCACCCATTCACAGCACCGAATCCTAGATTTTATTCTTCCCCAACTTCCAAAAGATGTTTCCCTGCATTTATTCTTCTCCAGCAGCTCCTTTCTTTACATCCCTTTTGCGATCCTGTACTTACTCCATCGTAACCTGAGAAGTGTATTTGCTTAATCCTACTGCCTTCTGTAAGTAATGTGCTCTTTCTCTTCCTTTCGTTGCCAGACTCTTTAAATTAATGGTCTAACGTTTAATTGAAACTTTCCACTGGCTGCTACCAGCTCACCCCAAGCATATTGGACACTGATGCTCATTGTCTACTGGTTGTCCATTAGCTTTCTTCTCTGTCAGTAGTACCACCATAGAGTTCTTCCAATCAACAAGACTCAAGACACTAAGATGGTGTTTGGGTCAGCTCTCTCCTTCATCCTCTAAGTCCAATTTACCAAGCCTTCCATTCTCTTTCTGAAGAGTTTCAGATCCATTACTTCCTCTTCATCCCCACTGATGACACCTCAGTGCTGACCCTGATCTTCTAACACACAAGAGTTCCCGAGAGAAGCCTCATAGATTTTAGTCCACCCTGCTTATTTAAATGTTACCTTCATCAGGTATGAAGCATCATCCCTGATTTCAACTTCCGTTTCTTTTCTCATTTTTCCTTTTCTTTCTTGGATGCCCTAGGCTGCCTCTTTGGACTCATTTCCTTCACATCCCAGTATCTTGCTCACTCCAGGCCCACTGGCATAATCCTACCTCAGGATTTGTGTACTTACTCTTCTTTTTGCCTAAAATGCAATGTCCCTTAATCTCAGAGCTTTCTCCTACCATGTTCAGGTTTCTGCTTGCCTTTTCAAAAAAGACTCTGTCTCATTCTCTGTCACTCTCTATCCCCCGATATTGCACTTCCTGCCTGCCTATGATGTATTTATGTATTGACTGTTTCAGCACCCTACTCTCTAGGATGAAAGCTTTATGAAAAAGGAATTTTCTTTCATTTTTTTTAATCTTTGTTTTCTGAATTATCTTTAGAAACTACAACAGAATAGGAGCTCAATAAATATTTGTTGGATGAACAAATTGTTATTTTGTACCTTATATAAAACAATAAATTTTAATATTCTTGTGTTCTCCATTATTCTGGGATCACCATTTCCTTTCCTTCACTGTAATATAAATGTAACTGCTGAATGTCTTTACAAAATCCAGAAAGCTAATGCACCAGAGGAGGGAGGAATTACTTAGCTTCTTCTCAATGATTTTCCCCTCTTGCATCAAATTGCTATACCAGGTTTCCCTTCAATACCTCTGGTGTCATATAAGCAACAACCTCATTCATTCTCATTCTTTCAAATCTACTTTCTTAGAAAAGGTGGACCAGACTGTCAGACTTCCTTTGCATGAACAAAGGGAATTTTTTTAAGATTTATTTATTTATTTGAGAGAGAGAGATCAAGGGGGAGGGGCAGACGGAGAGGGAGAGAGAAACTTAAGCAAGACTGTGCTGAGTGCAGAGCCCTATGGGGCACAATCTCACGACCCCGAGATCATGACCTGAGCCAAAACCAAGAGTCGGAAGCTTGACCTACTGCACCACCCAGGTGACCCAACAAAGAGAAATTTAATAGGGTCCCCCAAATAAACAAACGAACCTTGATATCATCTCTGTATATTGTTAATGTCTGACAATTTTCTTCCTGCTATAATAGGTGATTAAAAATTAGTAACTTGTAATAGTGATTAACATGAATTATTTACTAATTTCCCAACACACGTTCAGATCTTGCAACAATTCAGTTGAGTAGGTGATGTTATTAAAGTTCCCAGTAACAGATGAAGAAAATTAGTCTTAGAAATTTAACTAACTAGCTTAATGTCATGACACAAGTTTGTGAAAAGGTCAGGAGTCTGAGACTTGTCTGACTGCAAAGCCCACCACCCTATACTACTTCCATCATAAAGTGTACTAAATCTCTTGTATCAAGTGGGCAGTGAATTAATGAACAAATGAATAATTAATTGCACCTATTTTCCATCTTATTAATGATGTTTAATAAACTGTTTTCAAGTTAAATCAATGGAAAGGCCGGTTTTCAACCAGAGAGGGCAACCTGTGAATAGTGCCCATTAAGCAGACAGAGCGTGAGTAACCTTTGCCGAAGATTTAGCAGAGGGTGTTTCTTAACTGTGTGGGAGGCATAAATCCATAATCTCAACATCTCTTCAAGATCAAGTAATACGTTCTGTGATTCCAAGAGGTTCTTATAAAGTGGAAGATTTAGAATCATAAATGACTGGCTATAGTCTACTTAAAAAGAAGTAAAATTAATCTAAGTTGGTCTTTCTTTTATGCTCTTCTAAAAATGAAAGAATCGTTTTAGGATGAACCCAGGAGATAACAATCCGAATATCAACATTTTGAAGTCTATCAGCTTTATTCATTTTTTCCTTTAAGTTTGCACTTTTGTAGCACTGACTTTTCTCAAGAGTCAGAGAAAATAACAATGGTAAATAATGAGCACTTCATGTTCCTGGAACAAACTACCCAATGCTAGAAACATCAGCTTCAGCATGTGCTGAGAAAGCATCCAGATGTTAGCCAGCTGAAACAATATATCCCAGTACATCTAAATAAAAAATTCATTTTCATTTAAAAATTGGAAATCAAAATTGAGTTCAGGATTTCCAATAGGAGTCAAGAAACTGCAAATAATAATGAATCTATGAACCTGCTTTTGCTAGAGGTATCCATATTGTTCCTAGAACACTGAAAATGAAAAAGTAAATACAATTCTGGATACGATAGCTTACCCTCTGAATTCTGAATATTGAGTTAATAATAGTAAAGAGGCCTAATATTTCTTTGGTTAATTATTTGTGATTTTCACATGCCAAATCCTGACCATGGGTTGCTTAGAAGAGTGAGATCTTATGCCCCAGCATAGGAAGATGCAGGAGAGATGAGAAGAGATGATAGAGGGATTGTGCAGACCATTGGAAGAGCTGGAAATGGAGAGGGGGATCCCCACACTCCTCACGAAACTCTCTAAGAGGGAAAAATTAATACAACTGTCAGACAAACAGACAAAATGCTGAGGAACCCTGAAAACTTTGGAAATAGGCATTGGTTCTCAGGGTCACAGAAAAAAAATAGGCTTAATATCATAGAAATTAGTTGAAGGAAAACTGGGATTTGAAAGATAAATTGAAACATAAAGCATGGAGACTGGTTTTTCACTAGAGCTCACTGCCATCTGATGAGCTTAGATGGACTACAGCATGTTTTTCAAAGTGTGGCCCATGGATCCCTAACATTAAAATTATAGGGGAGTTGATAAAAAGAATAAAAATAAATGTCAATTTCTGAGCCTTACATCAGACCCAATGAATAAATATTCATAGAGGTAGAGCTCAGTCTGCATTTTATAATAATACACCAGTGATTTTTATTTATACTACAGTTTGAAAATTTAGAAGACTTGAATAACATTATTAGGTAACAAATATTTTTTAGAGAAATCTGAAGTGCAAGGCCATGATTAGAGCCAGCTTAGCTTTTAGAAAAGAGCAAATTCAGAAAAAAAAAAAAAAAAAACCTGCTGGAATATAAAGAAAGGAGCTAGAACCAAGTTTCTCTTTTTAAATTTCCCTTTCTTTCTTCTTAGAACAAAAAAGGAGCGATATTACAGTAAAAGAAGCTGACCAGTTTGGTTATAGAACATTACTATGTCTTTAAAAAGCCTTTGTTTTTCAGTTTGTGATGCTTCTTCTATGCCCACGGTCACTTTCCTTATCTGGCCTTTCTGTCTTTGCATGTTGGGATATGTGTAAAAATGACAATAGTCCAGAGCTAATCTTAGGCAAAATTGTGAAATAATAATAGTTTTTCTAAATAATAGTTGAGAGGTTGCATTAGTTTCCTGGGACTGCCATTAAAAAAAAAAAAAAAAGTCTCCACAAACTGGGTGCTTAGGACAACAGAAATTCATTATCTCACTATTCTAGAGGCCAGGAGTTCAAAATCAAAGTGCTGACAGAGCAATGCCCTCTCCAAAGGATCTGGAGAAGAATTCATTCCATGCCTTCTTCCCAGCTTCTGGTAGTTGCCAATTATCCTTGGTGTTCGTTGGCTTGTGGATAAATCAATCCAATCTCTGCCTCCTTCTTCACATGGTGTTCTCCTCTCTGTGTTTCTGTCTTCATATGGCATTCTCTTCTCTGTGTCTGCGTCCAAATTTCTCCTTTTTTGTAAGGACACTCATCATTGCATTTGGGGCCTACTCAAATCCAGTATGACCTCTTCTTAATTTAATTACATCTGCAAAGATCCTATTTCCAAATAAGGTCACAATCACAGGTCCTGGGGATTCTGACATGGACATATCCTTTTGAGGGCCACCATTTAGCCCACTATAGAAGTGATAGAATTTTGTAACAGGAGTAGATTTTCACCTGTCTGAAACGATTTTGCCTGAAGTGGAATAAACTAAATTACTCTTCAAGGCCATTCCCAATTATTTTAATTCCATAATTTTGTAATCATGTCAGAGTTTGTGTTTCTGAGACCTTGGCTAAGGAGGAGGAAGAAAAATTCTAGGCAAATCCATCATGAATAAGTCAAACACAAGGGATTCTATTTTCAATAGATTGACATTCACACAAAAAAATGTTTTATTCTGCAGGACAACAACATATTTTCATGCTCAACTTTGGAATGATGAAATTTTTATCAGTAAGGAATTTATTAAATGATATAAATCTTAAAGATAGGCCAATGTATGACCTGAATTGATATTTATTTAAGATTAATATTCTCAAATCATTCATATGGGTCAGACTTAGAAATTTTTTTTTTAAAGATTTTATTTATTTATTTGAGAGAGAGAGAATGAGAGAGAGCAAGCACATGAGAGGGGGGAGGGTCAGAGGGAGAAGCAGACTCCCCGCCGAGCAGGGAGCCCGATGCAGGACTCGATCCTGGGACTCCAGGATCATGACCTGAGCCAAAGGCAGTCGCTTAACCAACTGAGCCACCCAGGCGCCCCCAGACTTAGAAATTTTTAAAGACATAATATATACTAAAACAAAGTCTTGGAGTGGATACTTTGTCCTTTCTGTGTCCATGCAAACTCCTTTCCTTACCCCACTACTAAAAGTTTGAAAAATTCCCATATGTTTTGAAGGACTTCATTCTAATGGAGATTTAAGGAAAAGTAGCAGAGCATTGTGATCAAATACATCAACACCCACCATCATTGTTTTTGAACCTTGAAGTGACTTAGGTGTTCTAGAGTCTGTACTTTAAGTTCATGTAAACTAGAAAGTAAACTCTAGCCCGTAAATATCTTAACTAAGAAAAAACTGACTGAAAGACCCAATGGTAACAAGATTCAAATGAGAAACATAACAGGAAGAGAAGAGGGGTGTCAAAATGTAAGAAATTGAAAATAACTTCTACTTGACAACATTTCAAAGGATCATCTTTGGAATTTGCTCTTAATATTTGGAGTATTCAGAAATATTTCTGATGGTCATATACACAAAAGATCACCTCACAAAATTCTCAAACTTAGGATTAAAGTGAGGAAAAAGCAAGATTTTAAAAGAGAAAAAAGTACAAGCACATATATGTGCACACAGGGCCAGATCCTGTATTCAAAAATCTTTGAAGTGAGTTCCATGAAATAACCACACTGACCTGAAACCAAGTCAGCCCATAGAAACCTATAATTAGATGAGTCAAAGAAAATTTACCATAAGACCAATTTAAGAGAATTTCTAGTGGAATAAAGTACAGAACTCTATTTCTTTTCTTATTTCCTAGTTGTTCACATCAATGGTCTCTATAGCAGAATATGCAAGAAACTGGGATAAAAAAGAACATCTACTTATATTTATTTTTAATCTTAAAACATAAGACAGAAATCAAGCTTTACTTACATTTTAGATATAGATTAGTGTCTCTATAACTTATAAGTAAAAAATGTATTTATTGAGATGCATGTTCATGATATTTTTACTTATGTAGATGCATGATGAGAATAATTTGGAAGCCCTTGATTTATTCAAATTTGTAATAATTTAATCACTTTTTTCTTTCTTGTAGAAGCACAGATCTTTAAGTTTATAGTTTTCAGATATCTTAATTTTATATGAATATAAATTATATGGCATATATATCATATCCATTTAAATATGGGTATAAATTATATAAAAGGTCTTAGGATACTTCTTTTGGATCATTTTGTAGACTAATTCTGGTTCACATGCCAAAGAATCAAACAGTTCAATAGTGTGACATTTGCATACAAACTTCCAACAAGTCACATCTCTAACAAAATATCTTCCAACAAAATCATACTCTAACCATGTAGTAGTTCAGAAAGTATAGACAAAGGAAAAAGTCAAGTTTAGTGATTTCATCAGCCCTCATAAAATGTCAACATTTACTAATGTTACATACAAGACATCCTGGAATTTAAATATTGCAGTCTAAAAACACAGGAGTTATTGGATTCTGTGTATGATAAATTCTCTTCCTTCCTTGACATTTCTAATTCACCAGAGAAGCATATGAATAATCTAAAGACTTGTCGCAAGAATCGACCAATTAGCTTTATGGGCAAGAACCATCCTTCACTTGTTTTAAATCTCACTAAAATAACTATCCTCAGCGGTAGTGTCAAGACAACTTGATGTGTCATGGTCACATCGTTGGGAGAAACAATTTGTGCTTTCTGCCTGCCACCATCCCTTCTCCCTCTTCTAGTGCAAAATCTTTCTTTTTGTTTTGTAAACTACCTCCTGCTTTGTTTAGGTCTTGTGTTCTCCCCTCCCAGGAGGGGGCGCATGACTTGAGGGGCTCAGAGTATTCCAAATGCCGGACACATTGATTAGTCCAGGGATGGACAACTGCTTAAACAAGTTCAACAAGAACCATTTTCAGGATTGAAATAAATCCTGGGGGTTGAAGGAGGTTTTCTTTTCCTTCCAAGATCATTGTTGCTAAGGACTATACAAGCTCGGTGATACCAGAGCCAGTTTTTGCTAGAATATATTCAGGTTATTACTACAATAATGTCATTCTTACTTTCTGATATATTTTCATGAATGAGAAAAAGGTAAACCCCCAAATAACCTTAAATCAATCACATGACTGTGGCCGCATTTTTCAAGTGTGTCAAACATGTGACCATCATCCATTACATGTCTCTATTCACACACACACACACACACACACACACACAGGTCACAGAATATTGACCTAATGTAGCTTAACAAAGAGCACTACATAGAGTTGTTTATCCAACAAGTGCAACTGACTGACCAACAATAATATAATGCTTGAATTTCCTCCAGTAATACCTACCCATTGAGTAACCTGTTTATTTCTCCTTTGGCATTCTTTTATTTTTCTCCCTTCTAATTTTTTATTGACAAGTATAGCTTCTTCTAGGCTATACAATATTTAAAAAGCAATGAATCCCAATTTTTACAAAATTTTGAGATTTGACAGTTTTTACATGCTGAAACTTACAGAATGGAAATAATCACTGATCCAAAAAAAAAAAAAAACCTCAAACATTTGTTCAAGCCCTTAGTCAATATGAAATATTTTGCTACGTCAACTAAACAAGCACTTTTCTTTGAAGAAATCCAGCAAATGATTCCACCTTTTCTTAGATTATCTATTACCGGCATTTCTTAAAGAATAGGGCCGAAGGGGAGCCTTCCTTTAAAAGCGAAATAGAGTAAAATCTCTTTTCGATCTTTTTCAGTAGTAAAAGCTGGTTCTTCTATGAACCTCTTTCCTTCTGCTATGATGTATTATTAAAAATGGAAAGACATTGTTGACGGCATGTATTGTATCAATAGCATTGTGGGATACCATTTATTTTACTTTAAGGAGAGTTTATTTCATCTTGAGCCAACTTGGAAAGCCTTTCAGAGGCCATCAGCACACTGGCTTTCTTCATATTAGATAAAAGCAAGGACACTGTGTATACACATTGATCTGGAGTCATTCAAAGACTGAGTTGGGGAAGAGAGAATTTCCTTCCTTGGTACAGAGTAACTTTCATATTATATCAATACCTTCGAAAATCTGCAAAGCCCTTTTTAAATCAAGAATGTCAGTGGGGAAATTTCACCTTTTCTGAGGTAAACTGGAAATGTGGAGACAAAGTTTAATCAGAACAAAAAGGAGTAGAATAAAAATAAAGTTAATTTCAAAGAAAATAAAAATAAATGTCAACTTCAAATGTCAATATATTCTAAAACACAAATAGTGAAAAACTGGATTTAAGCCATACCAATAACTTGAGTACCTTTAGTTATTTGTAATCCATATGTTGTAGGTTAATACATATTGTTTACTTATAGAGTGCTAAGCATATGACTCCCAAAGGATACTTTTCTGGCAAACTTTTTATTTAAATGGTCAGATAATAAATATTTTAGGCTCGGGCGCCTGGGTGGCTCAGATGGTTAGGCGTCTGCCTTTGGCTCAGGTCATGATCCCAGGGTCCTGGGATCAAGTCCTGCATCGTGCTCTCTGCTCCTTGGGAAACTGCTTCTCCCTCTGCCTCTCTCTCTCTCTCTCTGCCTCTCATGAATAAATAAATAAAATCTTAAAAAAAAAATATTTTAGGCTCTGTGGGGCGTCCAATCTCTTCTAAACTCTATGATGTAACGTGAAAACCTCCATAAACAATTCACAAACAAATGTGTATGTTCCAATAAAACTTTATTTACAAAATCAGGTAATGGGCCAAGTTTGGCCCACAGGTTGTACTCTGTCAACTCCCTCTCTATGCCAAATTCTAAATTGTTATGTAAGCTGCAAAGAATAAGAGTAGTTTATGTGTTTAATAAATAGAAACATTTTCCTTAGAATCAGATGAATTCTCTATTCACCAATAATATCTTTTAATCTATTTTTTTCCAAAAGGTATTCCCCTAAGGCTTAGTTTTCTTAAGTAGAGAAAGAGAGCATGAGGTAAAGAAAATGAGCATGAGTGGTCATGATCTGATCTGAAGCAGACCAATTCTGCTTTTGTCTACTTCATATATTGGAGTTGTGCAAAATCTCATTAAAAAAGACTCTACTCAGGCACCTGGGTGACTGCATCGGTTAAGCAACCGACTCTTGATTTTGGCTCAGGTGATGATCTCACGATTGTGAGACTGAGCCCCACCTCAGGCTCTGCACTGGGCATAGAGCCTGCTTAAGATGCTCTCTCTCCCTCTCCCTCTGCCCCTCCCACACCCCCTTCACTCTCTCTCTCTCAAAAGAAAGAAAGAAAGAAAGAAAGACTGCTCAGAAAGATTGGGAAACCACTGCTCTAAATTATTTGTGTAAGTTAGATCCAGCCCTATTTGTCACTTAAGACTGTATACTTTTAACTCTTGAACAACAAAGGTTGGAATTGCATGGGTCTACTTATACGTGGATTTTTTACCATATGCTCTGTAAATGTATTTTGTCTTCCTTATGATTTTCTTAATAATATCTTCCTTTCTCTATCTTACTTTATTGTAAGAGTACAGTATAGAATACAAAAAAAGAAACATACAAAATACTTGTCAATCGAATGCTTATGTTATCAGTAAGGCTTCTGGTCAAAAGTAGGCTGTTAGTAATTAAGTTTTAGGAGACTCAAAAGTTATATGTGGGTTTTCAACTGCGTAGGGGGTCACTGTCCCTAACTCCCACATTGTTCAAGGGTCAACTGTGTATGTCTTAAGATCAAAGGGACAGGTACCTCAAGTGTAAAGTGAATCTCGTGTATAGGACACTTTAAGAGATCACTATTTGAGGTGAAATGAAGATGTATATACTTGTCCATTGTCCTAATAATAAGCCTAAAGCACTGGGGAGGAGCAAGATGGCAGAGGAGTGGGAGACTTAAATTTTTTCTGGTCCCAGGAATTCAGCTAGATAGGGATCAATCCATTCTGAACACCTACAAACTCAACACGAGCCTGAAGAAAAGAATAGCAGCAACTCTCTGAACAGAAAAGCGACCACTTTCTGGAAGGTAGGACATGCAGAGAAGTGAATCTGAGGTGATATGTGGGAAGATAGATGGCGGGGGAGGGGGCCTCTGTCAGCTGCTACCAGCAAGTGATAGAGCCTTGGAGCAAAAATCAGAACTTTTAGAAGTCGGCTTCGCTGAGGGACATTGCTCCAGTGCCTAAGCTGGGGGGAGGGGGGTGGAACACTCGCTGAGACAGTGTGGTCTCAGGACTCTGGGGGTCACAGAAAGACCAGGGGTGCCTGAGTGCAGCAGAGCTCCCAGGTATCAGAGCAGGGAAGCTGGCTGCAGAGACAGAGCCAAGGAGCGGGCTCTCAGCTCGGGGTTGCCATAAACCATGATCCCCGGCACAGTCAGGCCACTGCTCTTCCAGCAGGGACCCAAAAAGCGGCAGACCGGGGAGACTCCCCTTCCTCCCCCGGGAGGAGCAGCGCAGGAGCTCGCCACAGGGATCTGCTGGGTTTGGACACTCCACACTGGGTGGGTGCCAGATATAGAAACAGTTGGTCACAGTCCAGGTGAGCACGGAGTGCAGCCGGAGACCAGGGAGATGGGAATGATTGACTGCTTTTCTTTGGGGGCTCACTGAGGAGTGGGGCCCCGAATTCTTGGCTTCTCTGGGGCAGAGATTGGGAGGCCAACATTTTCACTCTCCTCCTCCAAAGCTGTACCAAAAGCTTGCAGGGAACAAAAGCTCCGGAGAGCAAACCCGAGCAGACTACTTTAGCCCGGACCCGCCAAGGGTGGGGCAATTCCGCCTCTGACAAAGACGTTTGGGAACCATGGCAACAGACCTCTCCCCCAGAAGATCAGCAAGAACAGCCAGCCAAGACCAAGTTTACCAATCAATGAGAATGGCAGAACGCCAGCACTAGGGGAATACTGCACATAGAATTCATGGCTTTTTTTCCCCCTGATTCTTTAGTCTTCCAAAGTTAATTTTTTAAATTTTCTTTCTTTGAATTTTTATTTTTCCCTTTTTCAACCAACATCTTATCAATCCCTTTTTAAAAAATCTTTTTTATTTTTCATTTTTAGAGTCATATTCTATCCCTTCAAAGTAGTTAACGTTATTTTTGGTATATATATAAGTTGTTTTCTCTTTAAAATTTTGGGATATTGTTTCTTCTAACATGAAAATATACCATAAATCTCTAGTGTATGGCTTTGTTCTAGTCTCCTGCCTGATCACATTCTCTTCCTTTTTTTTTTTTAATTTCTCTTCTTTCTTTTTTCAACCAACTTCTTATCTCATCAATTCCTTTTATAAAATCTTTTATAATTTTCATCTTTACAGTCATATTCCATCCCTTCATCGTATTTACCCTTATTTTTGTACATATGTAAGCTATTCTTTCTTTAAAATTTGGGAGGCAAATCATGGAACACTTCATCTAAAACTAATGATGTAATGTATGGGGATTAACATAAGAATAAAAAAAAAGAATTAAAAAAAATAAAATAATATTTGGGAGGCAGTTTCTTCTAACAACCAAAATATCCCCAAAATCTAGTGTGTGGCACTGATCTATTCACCAGCCTGATCATATGTGATCATATTCCTTTTTTTTTATCTTTTTCTTTTTCTTTTTTTTTCTTTTTTCTTTCTTTCCCTTTCTTTTCCCCTGGTTTCAGGTCTCTTCTGATTTGTTTAGTGTTTATTTTTCTGGGGTCGATGATACCCTGTTAACATTTTGTTCTCTCATTCATCTGTTCTTCTCTGGACAAAATGACAAGATGGAAAAAATCACCTCAAAAAAAAGAACAAGAGGCAGTACTGACTGCCAGGGACCTAATCAATATGGACGATAATAAGATGTTGGAACTAGAGTTCAGAATGATGATTTTAAAGGTACTACCTGGCCTTGATAAAAGCATGGAAGATATTAGAGAATCTCTTTCTGGAGAAATAAAAGAACTAAAATCTAACCAAGTTGAAATCAAAAAGGCTATTAATGAGGTGCAATCAAAAATGGAGGCTCTAACTGCTAGGATAAATGAGGCAGAAGAGAGAATTACTGATATAGAAGACCAAATGATGGAAAACAAAGAAGCTGAGAAAAAAGAGATAAACAACTACTGGATCATGAGGGCAGAATTCGAGAGATAAGTGATACCATAAGATGAAACAACATTAGAATAATTGGGATCCCAGAAGAAGAAGAAAGAGAGAGAGGGACAGAAGGTATATTGGAGCAAATTATAACAGAGAACTTCCCTAATTTGGGGAAGGAAACAGGCATGAAAATCCAGGAAGCACAGAGAACCCCTCTCAAAATCAATAAAAATAGGTCAACACCCCGACATCTAATACTAAAACTTACAAGTCTCAGAGACAAAGAGAAAATCCTGAAAGCAGCTCGAGACAAGAGATCTGTAACCTACAATGGTAGAAACATTAGATTGGCAACAGACCTATCCACAGAGACCTGGCAGGCCAGAAAGGACTGGCATGATATATTCAGAGCCCTAAATGAGAAAAATATGCAGCCAAGAATACTATATCCAGCTAGGCTGTCATTGAAAATAGAAGGAGAGATGAAAAGCTTCCAGGACAAACAAAACTAAAGGAATTAGCAAACACGAAACCAGACCTACAAGAAATATTGAAAGGGGTCCTCTAAGCAAAGAGAGAGCCTAAAAGTAACATAGACCAGAAAGGAACACAGACAACATACAGTAACAGTCACCTTACATGCAATACAATGGCACTAAATTCATATCTTTCAATAGTTACCCTGAATGTAAATGGGCTAAATTCCCCAATCAAAAGACACAAGGTATCAGATTGGATAAAAAAACAAGACCCATCGATATGCTGTCTGCAAAAGACTCATTTTAGACCCAAAGACACCCCCAGATTGAAAGTGAGGGGTGGACAACCATTTACCATGCTAATAGGCACCAAAAGAAAGCTGGGGTGGCAATCCTTATATCAGACAAATTCGATTTTAAACCAAAGACTATAATAAGAGTTGAGGAAGGACACTATATCATACTTAAAGGGTCTATCCAACAAGAAGATCTAACAATTGTAAATATCTATGCCCTTAACATGGGAGCAGCCAATTATATAAGCCAATTAATAACAAAAGCAAAGAAACACGTCAACAACAATACAATAATAGTGGAGGATTTTAACACCCCCCTCACTGAAATGGATAGATCATCTAAGCAAAAGATCAACAAGGAAATAAAGACTTTAAATGACTTTAAATGACTGGACCAAATGGACTTCACAGACATATTCAGATCATTCCATCCCAAAGCAACAGAATACACATTCTTCTCTAGTGCCCATGGAGCATTCTTCACAATAAATCACATCCTATGTCACTAATCAGGTCTCAACTGGTACCAAAAGATTGGGATCATTCCTTGCATATTTTTGGACCACAATGCTTTGAAACTAGAACTTAATCACAAGAGGAAAGTCGGAAAGAACTCAAATACATGGAGGCTAAAGAGCATCCTACTAAAGAATGAATGGGTGAACCAGGGAATTAAAGAAGAATTAAAAAAATTCATGGAAACAAATGAAAATGAAACACAACTATTCAAAATCTTTGGGATGCAGGAAAGGCAGTCCTAAGAGGAAAGTATATAGCAATACAAGCCTTTCTCAAGAAACAAGAAAGGTCTCAAATACACAACCTAACCTTTCACCTAAAGGAGCTGGAGAAAGAACAGGAAATAAAGCCTAAACCCAGCAGGAGAAGAGAAATCATAAAGATCAGAGCAAAAATCAATGAAATAGAAACCAAAAGAACAGTAGAACAGATCCACGAAACTAGAGCTGGTTCTTTGAAAGAATTAATAAGATTGATAAACCCCTGGCCAGACTTATCAAAAAGAAAAGAGAAAGGACCCAAATCAACAAAATCATGCATGAAAGAGGAGAGATCACAACCAACACCAAAGAAATACAAACAATTATAAGAACATATTAAGAGCAACTATATGCCAGCAAATTAGATAATCTGGAAGAAATGGATGCATTCCTAGAGATGTATCAACTACCAAAACTGAACCAGGAAGAAATAGAAAACCTGAACAGGCCCATAACCACTAAGGAAATTGAAACAGTCATCAAAAATCTCCCAAAAAACAAAAGCCCAGGGCCAGATGGCTTCCCAGGGGAATTCTACCAAACATTTCAAGAAGAATTAATACCTATTCTTCTGAAACTGTTCCAAAAAATAGAAATGGAAGGAAAATTTCTAAACTCGTTTTATGAGGTCACCATTACCTTGATCCCCAAACCAGACAAAGACCCCATCAAAAAAGAGAATTACAGACCAATATCCTGATGAACATGGATGCCAAAATTCTTACCAAAATACTAGTCAATAGGATCCAACAGTACATTAAAAGGATTATTCACCATGACCAAGTGGGATTTATCCCTGGACTGCAAGGTTGGTTCAACATCCGCAACTCAATCAATGTGATACAATACATTAATAAAAGAAAGAACAAGAACCATATGATTCTCTCAATAGATGCAGAAAAAGTATTTGACAAAGTACAGCATCCCTTCTTGATCAAAACGCTTCAGAGTATAGGCATAGAGGGTACATACCTCAATATCATAAAAGCCATCTATGAAAAACCCACAGCAAATATCATTCTCAATGGGGAAAAACTGAGAGCTTTCCCCCTAAGGTCAGGAACATGGCAGGGATGTGTCCACTATCACCACTGCTATTCAACATAGTATTAGAAGTCCTAGCCACAGCAATCAGGCAACAAAATAAATAAAAAGCATTCGAATCAGCAAAGAAGTAAAACTCTCACGCTTTGCAGATGATATGATACTTTATGTGGAAAACCCAAAAGACAGTATGGTACTGGCACAAAAACAGACACATAGATCAATGGAACAGAATAGAGAGCCCAGAAATGGGCCCTCAACTCTATGGTCAACTAATCTTCAACAAAGCAGGAAAGAATGTCCATGGCAAAAAGACAGTCTCTTCAACAAATGGTGTTGGGAAAATTGGATAGCCACATGCAGAAGAATGAAACTTGACCATTTCCTTACACCACACACAAAAGTAGATTCAAAACGGTTGAAAGACCTCAATGTGAGACAGGAGTCCATCAAAATCCTAAAGGAGAAAACAGGCAGCAACCTCTTCGACCTCAGCGGCAGCAACTTCTTCCTAGAAACATCACCAAAGGCAAGGGAAGCAAGGGCAAAAATGAACTATTGGGACTTCATCAACATAAAAAGCTTTTGCACAGCAAAAGAAACAGACAACAAAACCAAAAGGCAACTGACAGAATGGGAGAAGATATTTGCAAATGACATATCAGATAAAGGGCTAGTATCCAAAATCTATAAAGAACTTATCAAACTCAACACCCAAAGAACAAATGATCCAATCAAGAAATGGGCAGAAGGCATGAACAGACATTTTTCCAAAGAAGACATCCAAATGGCCAACAGACACATGAAAAAGTCCTCAACGTCACTCAGCATCAGGGAAATCCAAATCAAAACCACAATGAGATACCACCTCACACCAGTCAGAATGGCTAAAATTAACAAGACAGGAAATGACAGATGTTGGCGGGGATGCGGAGAAAGGGGAACCCTCCTACACTGTTGGTGGAAATGCAAACTGGTACAGCCACTCTGGAAAACAGTATGGAGTTTCCTCAAAAAGTTGAAAATAGAGCTACCCTACAACCCAGCAATTGCACTACTGGGTATTTACCCCAAAGATACAAATGTAGGGATCCGAAGGGGTATGTGAACCCTGATGTTTATAGCAGCAATGTCCACAATAGCCAAACTATGGAAAGAGCCAAGATGTCCATTGACAGCTGAATGGATAGAGAAGGTGTGGTATATATATATACAATGGAATATTATGCAGCCATCAAAAGGGATGAAATCTTGGTCATTTGCAACAACATGGATAGAACGGGAGGGTATTATGCTAAGCATAATAAGTCAATCAGAGAAAGACATGTATCATATGACCACACTGATATGAGGAATTCTTAATCTCAGGAAACAAACTGAGAGTTGCTGAAGTGGTGGGGGGTGGAAGGGATGGGGTGGCTGGGTGATAGACACTGGGGAGGGTATGTGCTATGGTGAGCACTGTGAATTGTGTAAGACTGCTGAATCACAGACCTGTATCTCTGAAACCAATAATACATTATATGTTAAAAAAAAAAAAAAAAAAGAAGATAGTAGGAACGGAAAAATGAAGGGGGGGAAGTCAGAGGGGGAGACGAACCATGAGAGACTATGGACTCTGAGAAACAAACTGAGGGTTCTAGAGGGGAGGGGTTGGCCCGGTGATGGGTATTAAAGAGGGAACATACTGCATGGAGCACTGGGTGTTATAAGCAAACAATGAATCATGGAACACTACATCAAAAACTAAAAAAAAAAAAAAAAAAACTAAGAAAGAAAGAAGCCTAGAGCACTGAGAAATAACAACAGAAGACAGATGCTAGCAGTGTTAATACAAGGAAAAAGTCACCCGAGTGCTTGCAATCCTGGTTTGTGAGGAGTATTCCACCTTAAGCTTTTCAGACACAGATTTTTATAGGCATCATGGAGCAAAGGCTGCAGCCTTTCAGCAGTGTTCAGATCACATGTGACAGCCATAACTGAGTAAGCAAAGGGGGTGCTGAGAAGAGGGTAATGGGCCATGCAGACAGAGGGAGAGCTGAGCAAGTACTTAGAGATGATTCTCATTGACAGTGATGTGAAACTGGTAGGTGTATATTGAATTTCAAACATCCTTCTGATCCAGAGACTGAAGTTATTATTATCATTGTGACAGATCTGCAAAGGTGACTATTGTCCAAAGGCCACAATGCAACAAGAATTAGAATTTAGGATACAAATTCTCCCTTTTAAAAGACAGAATTGATGTATTTGATAGAATTTGAGGCAAACAAAATACCTTTAGTGAGATTACAATATATAAAATTATTCACTCACTGATCAGCTCTGGAACTTAGGAGTTTTGGAAGAGAATTACAAAGCTGATACCCTACCTGTGTAATGGAGGTTCCTTATTCAGAAATATATATGTACTCCCTTTGTTTATTGCAGCATTATTTACAGTAGTTAAGATAATGGAAACAACCCAAGTGTGCATTAATAGATGAATGTGTAAAGAAGATGTGGTATTATATATGTATATATACATATATACATTATATATATTCTATTATATAAACACACACATATGCATATATACATTTGTGACAACACGGATGGACCTTGAGGGTATTATACTAAAGTGAAATAAGACAGAGAATGACAAATATTTTATGATTTTATTTATATGTGAAATCTAAAAAACAAAATGAACAAACAAAACAGAAACAGACTCATAAGTACAGAGAACAAATTCGTGGTTGCCAGAGGGGAGATGGGTGGAGGGATGGGTAAAATAGGTAAAAAGGATTAGGAGGTACAAGCTTCCAGTTATAAAAAAAAAATAAGTCATGGAGATAAGAAGTACAGCATAGGGAATATAGTCAATAATACTGTAATAACATTGTGTGGTGACAGATGGTCACTAATACTTACCGTGGTGAGCATTAAGTAATGTATAGAATTACTGAATCACTGTGTTGTACACCTGAAACTAGTGTAACATTGTATGTCAACTATACTTCAATAATAATTTTTTTAAAGAATTAAAAAAAAAAAAACCTGATACCCTGAGTAAACACAATTTTATGATCTCCCTAATTTCCACTTTCAGGCTCTCTGTTCACCATTGGTTAATACTTCACTCACTAACTTAACATTTATTGACCTCATAGAATAAAAATAAAAGATCTAGAGGTAGAGAAGCCCCTAAATGTGACTCCCTGAAAACAGAAAGAACTCTACTCAATTGGACAAGTTTAAGCTTCACTGAATCTCAAGAACTGAATGAGAAAATCAAAGGAATACAGGTACAGTCTTATGTCTTATCCATGACAATTGGGACTGCTCTACAACTTTCATCCAAGGCACTGGACATGTACTTTTGTTAAAGTGCTATTAAGTGAATGGTAATGCTTAGTCTAAGTTCTTAGAATCTAAATAGAATGGCTTTCTGTAAATAGGATTTATGGATTCAAGGAGAATATAGTATAATGCCCCAAATTAACAGTAATGTCTTACAAAACTATGTATTAAAATATATGTATAAATATTAATTGTCATTAATGTAATATATTTGTATAATATATATATTATAGTATATTATATATATGTTATTATATATATATTATGTATATACATATATAGTGAGTTGAGAGCAAAGGTTCCCAAACTTTTTCTATTCATGGAATCCTTAGTGTTGTAGTAACCTTCTCATGGCACTCCTATGCCAAAAGAAATGGCTAATAATTCCATGTTTTATCTGGTCAAGAATCACTAAAAGCACAGCTTCATGAAGATATGACATCAGCAAATGGAAGTAAAATGATCCAATGTTGACACTGTGAACTACCTCAAGATTCATGTGGTAATCAACTATCTTTCCCTTGAAATTTTAAAATATCCCAATGGCATTCCTCTGAGCTTATGCAACCCGGGGATGTCTGAGTACATAGTTCAGAAACCAGGGCTTTAGAGCAAATCTGGGAACGATTTTGTACCTGATCTCTCATCCCATTTTAGTCACACAACACTAGAAGCTAGCAATTTAACTGTCTCATTCTCTGCTCAATCTTAAATTGACCATTCCTTCAAGTTTAAAAGTAAATAAACTTGAAATTGACTTTACTTTGAAGCTTCAAAGAAAGTCCATGGTTCTCTTAGACATTACCCATCTAACCCTCTTTCTTCTTCAATGGGAGAGTCTCAACTGACTACACAGTCTATCTAAGAAAAAGCTGTGTTTGTCCCATGAAGGTCACAATAGTTCTCATTTTTCCCCAGAAGCAAAGCTGATGGAGAGAGGAAAGATGGTGGAGGAGTAGGGAGCTATTTCAACTGGTCCCTGGAAATGAGCTGGATATCTACCAGACCACTCTGAGCACCCACGAAACCAGCCTGAGATGTGAGAAAATCTGGATCTCTACAAACAGAATATCACAGGCTGTTGGTTTTGAGGTGCGAAGCAGGGAGCCATGATTCCGCAGGCAGATATCGGAGGATAAACGGCAGTGGGAGGGAGCCTGGCCATGGGGATCCTACACCGCCAGTGAGTGACAGCCTCACGCGCTGGGGTCAGGGCACAGACTCACAGACCGGTAGCAGTGGGGAAGGGACTTTAGGGCAGCCCCCGGGGTGGATACCCAGAGCAGTGGGGTCGCGCGGGTGAACTGGGAGCAGCTGGTGGTTTTAGAAGCACAAAGGGCAGAGACATGCTCTGACCTGGAGGCAGGACTGGGAGCGCTGTGGAGGGGCGCACAACCCAGGACGCTGCAGTTTATAGCAGCATGGACAGAAACGGAGACAGTGTGGCCTGGAGAGCTCACTGAAGAACAGACTGCGGTCTCTCTGCTCTGAGGCAGAGGGTTGGAAACGGTCTCTTCTTCTCTGACTTGTGGAAGAGACACAGAAAGCCGCCAGGGAAAGCCACCAGAGAATGAAAGCCCTAAAGACTGATTCCCGCTGAGCCCATCCCCCGCCACAGGGGGGCAGGGCAACTCTGCCCAAACAGGGTGGCCTGAGTAACAGCATGGCAGGCCCCTCCCCCAGAAGACAGGCTGGGAAAACAAGAGGCCAGCAACCCTAAGGTCCCAAGAAAACAGGTGCATCTTGCTTGGGTTCTGGTCAATAATTTGGAGTCTATACATTCCCTCAAACATCCATCAACAGAATGACTAGGAGGAGGAACCCCCAAAATAGAAAAGACTCATAGATTATGACTTATGCTGAAGATTTACAAATGGATGCAGATATAACCAAGATGTCAGAGATGGAATTCAGGCTAGCAATTGTGAGACAATGGCTAGAATGGAGAAATAAATTAATGGCAACATAGAGTCTCTAAGGGCAGAAATGAAAGCTGAATTGGCAGAACTTAAAAATGCTATCAATGAGATCCAATCCAATCTAGATAATCTAACAGCTAGGGTAACTGAGGCAGAAGAGCAAATAAGCGACCTGGAAGACAATCTAATAGATAAAAAGGGAAAAGAGGAGGCCAGGGAAAAACAACTCAGAATCCATGAAAATAGAATCAGAGAAATAAGTGGCACCATGAAGTGTTCCAATGTCAGAATAATTGGAATCTCAGAGGGAGTGGAGAAAGAGAGAGGACTAGAAGATGTATTTGAGCAAATCGTAGCTGAGACCTTCCCTAATCTGAGGAATGAAACATTCGCATCCTAGAGGCAGAGAGGACCCCTCCCAAGATCAAGGAAAACAGGCCAACACCCCAGCATGTAATAGTAAAACTTGCAAATCTTAGAACCAAGGAAACCATCTTACGGGCAGTTAGGGGGAAGAGATTCCTTATGTACAGAGGGAGGAACATCAGAATAACATCAGACCTATCCACAGAGACCTGGCAAGTCAGAAAGGCCTGGCAAGACATATTCAGGGTATTAAATGAGAAGAACATGCAGCCAAGAATACTTTATACAGCAAGCTTTCATTTAGAATGGATGGAGAGATGCAGAGCTTCCACAACCAGCAGAAACTGAAAGAATATGTGACCACTGAGCTGGCCCTGCAAGAAATATTAAGGGGGGTTCTATAAAAGGATAAAGACCCGAAGAGTGATATACAACAGCAATTTACAGGGACAATCTATAAAAACAACGTCTTCACAGGCAACATGATGACAATTAATTCATATCTTTCAATAATCACTCTCAACGTGAATGGCCTAAATGCTCCCATAAAACAGCACAGGGTTGCAGATGGGCTAAAAAGACAGGACCCATCCATATGCTGCCTACAAGAGACTCATTTTGAACCTAAAGGTACATCCAGACTGAAAGTGAAGGGATGGTGACCCATCTTCCATGCCAGCAGACCTCAAAAGAAAGCTGGGGTAACAATTCTTATATCAGACAAATTAGATTTTAAACTAAAGTCTGTAGTGAGAGACACAGAAGGACACTATATCATTCTTAAAGGGTCTATCCAACAAGACTATCTAACAATTGTGAATATCTATGCCCCCAACATGGGAGCAGCCATCTACATAAGCCAACTCTTAACCAAAATAAGGAGTCATATTGATAACAATATGTTAATTGTAGGAGACCTCAATACTCCACTCTCAGCAATGGACAGATCATCGAAGCAGAAAATCAACAAGGAAACAAGAGCTTTGAATGATACATTGGACCAGATGGACCTCATAGATATTTACAGAACATTCTAACCTAAAACAATAGAATACTCATTCTTCTTGAGTGCACATGGACCTTTCTCCAGAATAGCACATACTGGGTCACAAATCAGGTCTCAACCAATACCAAAAAATTGAGATTAGTCCCTGCGTATTCTCAAACCACAATGCTTTAAAACTGGAACTCAATCACAAGAAAAAATTTAGCAGAAATTCAAACACTTGGAAGCTAAAGACCACTCTGCTCAAGAATGTTTGGGTCAACCAGGAAATAAAAGAAGAACTTAAACAGCTCATGGAAATCAATGAGAATGAAAACACATCGGTCCAAAACCTATGGGATACTGCAAAGGCAGTCCTAAGGGGGAAATACATAGCTATCCAAGCCTCATTCAAAAAAATAGAAAAATCCCGAATTCACCAACTAACTCTACACATTAAAGAACTAGAGAAAAAGCAAAAAATGATGCCTAAGCCACACATTAGGAGAAAAATAATTAAAATTAAAGCAGAGATCAATGAATTAGAAACCAGAAACACAGTAGATCAGATCAACGAAACTAGAAGTTGGTTCTTCGAAAGAACTAATAAGATCGATAAACCACTGGCCAGACTTATCCAAAAAAAAAAGAGAAAGGGCCCAAATTAATAAAATTATGAATGAAAGGGGAGAGATCACGACTAACACCTAGGAAATAGAAACAATTATTAGAAATTATTATCAACAACTATATGCCAATAAACTGAGCAATCTGGATGAAATGGAGGCCTTCCTGGAAACCTATAAGCTGCCAAGACTGAAACAGGAAGAAATTGACAACTTGAATAGGCCAATAACCAGTAACGAGATTGAAGCAATGATCAAAAACCTCCCAAAACACAAGAGTCCAGGGCCTGATGGATTCCCTGGGGAATTCTACCAAACATTCAAAGAAGAAATAATACCTATTCTACTGAAGCTGTTTCAAAAAATAGAAACAGAAGGAAAACTTCCAAACTCATTCTATGAGGCCAGCATTACCTTAATCCCCAAACCAGGCAAAGACCCCATCAAAAAGGAGAATTTCAGACCAATATCCCTGATGAATATGGATTCCAAAATCCTCAACGAAATCCTAGCTAATAGGATCCAACAATACAGTAAAAGGGTCATCCACCACGACCAAGTGGGATTTATCCCTGTGATGCAAGGGTGGTTCAACATTTGTAAATCAATCAATGTGATAGAACACATTAATAAGAGGAGGGAGAAGAACCATATGGTCCTCTCAATTGATGCAGAAAAAGCATTTGACAAAATACAACATCCTTTCCTGATTAAAACTCTTTAGAGTATAGGGATAGAGGGAACATTCCTCAAGTTTATAAAATCCATCTATGAAAAACCCACAGCGAATATCATCCTCAATGGGGAAAAGATGAGAGCCTTTCCCTTAAGATCAGGAACACGTCAAGGATGCCCACCCTCACCACTATTGTTCAACATAGTACTAGAAGTCCTAGCAACAGCAATCAGACAACAAAAAGAAACAAAAGGTATTCAAATTGACAAAGAAGAAGTCAAACTCTCTCTTTTCGCAGATGACATGATACTTTATGTGGAAAACCCAAAAGACTCCACCCCCAAATTACTAGAACTCATACAGCAATTCAGTAATGGGGCAGGATACAAAATCAATGCACAGAAATTAGTTGCTTTCTTATACACTAACAACACAACTGTAGAAAGAGAAATTAGAGAAACAACTCCATTTACAATAGCACCAAAAACCATAAGATACCTCGGAATAAACCTAACCAAAGAGGTAAAGGATCTATACTCTAGGAACTACAAAACACTCATGAAAGAAATTGAAGAAGACACAAAAAGATGGAAAACCATTCCATGCTCATGGCTCAGAAGAATAAACATTGTTAAAATGTCTATGCTACCCAGAGCAATCTATACCTTCAATGCCATCCCAATCAAAATTCCAATGACATTTTTCAAAGTGCTGGAACAAACAGTCTTAAAATTTGTATGGAATCAGAAAAGACCCCGAATCGCCAAGGAAATGTTGAAAAAGAAAAACAAAGCTGGGGGCATCACGTTGCCTGATTTCAAGCTATATTACAAAGCTGTGATCACCAAGACAGCATGGTACTGGCACAAAAACTGACATATAGACCAATGGTACAGAGTAGAGAACCCAGATATGGACCCTGAACTCTATGGTCAAATAATCTTTGACAAAGCAGGAAAAAACATGCAATGGAAAAAAGACAGTCTCTTCAGTAAATGGTGCTGGGAAAATTGGACAGCCACATGCAAAAGAATGAAACTCGACCATTCTCTAACACCATTCACAAAGATAAACTCAAAGTGGGTGAAAGACCTCAATGTGAGACAGGAATCCATCAAAATCCTAGAGGAAAACATAGGCAGTAACCTCTTTGACATCGGCCACAGCAACTTCTTTCAAGATACATCTCCAAAAGCTAGTGAAACAAAAGCAAAAATGAACTTTTGGGACTTCATCAAGATAAAAAGCTTCTGCACAGCAAAGGAAACAGTCAACAAAACAAAGAGGCAACCCACAGAATGGGAGAAGATATTTGCAAATGACACTACAGATAAAGGACGATATCCAAGATCTATAAAGAACTTCTCAAACTCAACACCCAAAAAACAAATAATCAAGTCAAAAAGTAGGCAGAAGATATGAAAAGACACTTCTCTGAAGAAGACATACAAATGGCTAACAAACACATCAAAAAATGTTCATCATCATTAGCCACCAGGGAAATTCAAATCAAAACCACATTGAGATACCACCTTACACCAGTTAGAATGGCCAAAATGGACAGGAAAAGAAACAACAAATGTTGGAGAGGTTGTGGAGAAAGGGGAACCCTCTTACACTGTTGGCGGGAATGCAAGTTGGTATAGTCACTTTGGAAAACAGTGTGGAGGTGTCTCAAAAATTTAAAAATAGAGCTACCCTATGACCCAGCAATTGCACTCCTGGGTATTTACCCCAAAGATACAAATGTAGTGAAAAGAAGGGCCATATGCACCCCAATGTTCACAGCAGCAATGTCCACAACAGCCAAACTGTGGAAAGAGCCGAGATGCCCTTCAACAGATGAATGGATAAAGAAGATGTGGTCCATATATACAATGGAATATTACTCAGCCATCAGAAAGGATGAATACCCAACTTTTACATCAACATGGATGGGACTGGAGGAGATTATGCTAAGTGAAATAACTCAAGCAGAGAAAGTCAATTATCATATGGTTTCACTTATTTGTGGAACATAAGGAATAGCATGGAGGACACTAGGAGAAGGAAGGGAAAAATGAAGGGGGGGAAATCAGAGGGAGAGATGAACCATGAGAGACTATGGACTCTGAGAAACAAACAGGGGTTTAGAGGGGAGGGGGAGGGGGGATTGGTTAGCCCAGTGATGGGTATTAAGGAGGGCACGTCCTGCATGGAGCACTGGGTGTTATACGAAAACAATGGATCATGGATCACCACATCAAAAACTAATGATGTATTGTATGATGACTAACAAAACATAATAAAATTTTTTAAAAAAAGAAGCAAAGCTGATGAAATGAATGCAGAGTTATTTTCTGAATAACTGAATACATTCCTTCATTGAAAAATCTCAACGATCATCCTTAACTGATCAAGATATTTCTAAGTTAATAATCCCTCACTGCACAGATAGCTTGTCATTTACATGTGGTTTCCTCATATGTTTTAATGTATGTTGTAAGATTTCAACAACCTTGACTAATATAAAGAGATCATGGTTTCTTCTAGCCTTATGTTCCTCATGAAGTTAGACCTTGAAAATAAAAAATTTTTTTTAAAGATTTTATTTATGTTTTGACAGAGAGAGGGACAGCGAGAGAGCGAACACAAGCAGGGTGAGCGGGAGAGGGAGAAGCAGGCTTCCTGCTGATCAGGGAGCCCAACGCCGGGCTTGATCCCAGGACCCTGGGATCATGACCCCAGCCGAAGGCAGACACTTAACGACTGAGCCACCCAGGTGCCCCGAAAATAAAATATTTTTAAGGATAATGATTCTTCACAAAATATATAAGGAGAGGTGTCAAATAATACAATTTAACTAGAGAAGAATCCTGGACGCCTACAAAGATGCCTAAGAGTATGTGTGTGTGTGTGTGTGCATATCTGCATGCGTGCATGCACAAGAGAGAATTAAGAGAGAACAAAGATATTTACATTCCTTACAGGTATGTGAATGTGAATTTATGACAACCTGAAGGTGATAGGATGAGTGTAGGCACACAGGGAAGAAGTAGGAGTCTACACGCAAAGTGTGGGCCAAATTATCATAGTAGACCAAAAGATTTTTTCCAAACACAGGTTTTCAGATGGATCTAAAGTGACTCAATCAAAATATGTTAAATAACATTGATAACCAGGGGCAAACTGCAACATTCCAAAGCACTCTGAATTAAACTACATTCTCCTTCCTCCACACATTCCTGGGAGGCTTATCACAACAGCAACCATGTGCATTATAAACAGTATCACCCTCCAAATGGACAATTGGCTTCTTCCCATGCAGTAGTGTGATTTGAGACTACCTCTGCTCCAACAATTGGTAAGATGTTTTGCATTAAATTTTGCATGGATATCCTCTAAAGGCAAAGACAGGATCCTATTGCATTCACAATTAGTGAAAATGCCAAAGACAACAGCTTTGACCAGGGCCATAGCACAGCATCATTTGGTATTGCTAGTTTCTGTTCAGTACAATTATGAGTGCACTGCCAGCATCTACGAAACATGTCAGCGCACAAAGACCAACAAATCATGCAACAAATCATGAGAGTTTGTGGGGAATTAATTACTGGGTTATGTTTATTTAAACACAAACTTTAAAATCTGAAAGAAACTGGTAGAACTGTCAAATATGGTATTCACTGCATGTAGAAAGATGTTTGAAATTGATGTAAAAACATGACTACATTGCAATTTAAACTTAAATCTCAGTAAGCACCTATATTTAAAAGCCCATAATAATTACTGGATGTGTAGCCTTAAATGAGACTAATACTGTATTCATGCATTGAGTAAATGCTAATAGTATACTATGCATTTCATAAACACTAATTAGTTGTCAAAAGCAATTTTTCTTAACCTTTTCACAGTGTAGTAAGATATGTGTAATGCATATTACATAAAGTGACTGAGGGTGGGGTCTGGAACATGCAACAAGCAAAAATAAAGCCAGATGTCAGTGAAATTATCCCAGGGTGAGCTGTCTATCTCTTCCCTTGCTATTTCTCTATTACTATATTATGAAACTCCAATTGGCAGAGAGCCATTAAATTTTAGTAGCAGGAACCACCCAAGAGAAACAGATTTCTAAATTTTTTTCTAATCTATTTGGAACTTCCTAGAAATAGTAGCGGTAATATTGTAAGTCCCAGAAGTTTTAACATGTTAAGTGTACATCGTAATCCCCTTTTTCCTCTGGTAAATCTAAAAAAGTGACATGAAGACTGATAACGCTTTACAAAAACATTTTTCTCAAAGAATTTATAACCAGACAATTGCAGACTTTAGAACAGCCACTATTGGTAAATATTCCTTTATTGACCTCTTTGTTTCCATGTCTTTCTCTATAAAATGGCGGTAGCAATAGTGCTAACTTCATAAGGTCATTGTGAAAATTGAATGAATTGGTATATGACAAATTCTCATAGGCAGATATGGCTCAGAATTTAGAGTTATAACTTTTATTTTAGAGAGATAACATAGTACATATACCATGTGTTATGTGATGCTGTAATTAATCACAATATTTCTTCACAGCCTGTAATATTTGCCTTGATGGGGTGAAGATTATAAATTAAAAATTGCCCATTCAGGACAGTTCTTGCCACCAAATGAATTCAGACAGTCTTGCTGCCAATTTAGCTTAAAACAAACTTTTTGATTTTTAGAATCATAGACAAAAATTGCAGTCCCTTATCTATAGAACACTTAGACACTTAGCACAGAACCTCACATATAGTGAGCATTAAGCATATGTTTTTCAATAGTTATATTTTATATGATTATTATTATCATTATCCAATTTGGAACTCAAGAAATTTCTTCCCTTTTTTCCTTTCTTCCTTTTCTCTCTTTCAACAAATAAATATCCAGGGCATTGTACTTATAAGGCACAATTCTACATGATGAGATAATTTGCCAAGGGTAACACTTACATAAAATGCAATTCCTTTCCCAGGACCAAGGACCAGTAAGATTCCTAAAAATATTACTTTTTATTGCTGCGTTAAGCTGTTTATCACTAAAAACAAAACTTACACTTTATATAGCCATACTCAACAGCTTTCACCTGTACATTTATAAAGTCAATAATTGAGTTAAATTAGCAACTAAATGGCAGCCTTTCTTATGGTGTTATTGTAATGTTGACATAATTTGATTACCAAGGTTTTCTCTGATCAACCACTTCTTACAGGAAAAAAGAAAGACCCTGGAAGATTCTTCATAATCAAACTATTCTTAAAACGAATAACTAAATAATACACATTTAAGCCTTACTTTGATATTTTCCAAAAAATTTCCCCTCTTCCCAAATATGAGATTTCCAACCAAATTTCTAATTCAGTAACAGGGCTGGTTTTAAAAAAGAAGAAACTAGGGTAATACTCCATACTTATCCAAAGAGTATTGATCAAAACCAAATCCTTCTTGAATAATATTTTAAGAGTTAAAAGTACAAACTCTCAGCTATAAAATAAATAAGTCATGAGGATATAATATACAGCATAGGAACTATAGTTAATAATACCACATTGTATATTTGAAAGTTGCTAAGAGAGTAGATCTTAAAAACTTTCATTGCAAGAAAAAAAATTGTAACTATGTGTAGTGACAGATGTTAACTAGACTTATTGTGGTGCTCACTTCACAATATATACAAATATTGAATCATTATGTTGTATACCTGAAAATAACATAATGTTATGTCAATTATATCTAAATTAAAAAGAACAAATCCTTATTAAATAACATTTTACACTCAAGAGATGAAAATCTTCAAAGCATTCCCCATTAATTCCATAAGAGAGTTACTTACGTTTGGTCCAAATCTGTAGAGAAAAAACTCTTGGGGCAAAATGTTAAGTATGTCTTTTAACATAATAACAACCGATCATACCTCAGATTCTCTCTAAATTCAATTCTAACTTCTAAACAGGACAGACCCTTCTGCTGAAAAATGTTTTCACCATTTTTCTCAGTTATTCAACTGCTATACTAACATGGTTAAGATCTAATTAAAAGACTAACCTGGGACTTTTTACATTTATAACTAATTTTGCCTATTTTGAATACAATACTTTGTGAAATGAGGATAATAAATCTTACCTCCTACAGTTACTATGTGTGTCCAATTCAATCTCAACGCACATTTAATTTCAACTATTATTTGCCCAATAAAGATATGTAAAAGGTTGTGTAACCTGTTAAACAGCATAAAATGGTAACAGTTTTACTCTTAATCTAAAAGTGAAAAAAAATTATGTAGAGAATCACATTCATACATTTCTATTAGGTAGGGACCTGTGGCAGATTCATCTTAAAATTCTTTAATTTGTGAGACATTTGTGACTTTCTAAACAGCTTGATATAGGCTATCTTATTTTACTCCCCTTAGCAACCCTTAAGGAGAAAGTTCCTAAAGAAGTCTAAGTATCTTCCTTGAACTCCAGAGTTACTGATAGGACATCATCCTTCATTAATGAGGTCCTAGGTCCAAATATCAGGATATTATGTGACTTCCCTAGGTTGTTCTTGGTTGAAGCAATGTGCCTCGCTAGAGAAGAGACCCTAATTCCCCTAAGGTCCCAAGGTATCTCTAGAGCAATTGGGCTGACTGTATCACTGGAGTTGAATCAGATTGTATCCTCAGGTAAGATTAGAATCACCCACTCCACTTAGTTTTGTGATTGCACTATTATTATATAACATACTTATACAATGGCATAGTATGAATAGAAATGCAATAGAAATAAACAGAACAGAGCAACAAGATATGGCACATGTGGTAAATTAAAAAAAAATGTTAAACAAAATGGCAAGTTGCAGAATATATACAGTATATTATGTATATGTCATTTATAATATACATGATATCTTATATTATATATATACACATATAGTAGAAGTATGAAAATATAGGTAAGAATGATCAGAAGCAAATTCAGCATGGCTTATTTCTAGAAAGGGAAAGGAATGAATGACATAGCGGAAGGGACACAGACAGAGCTTTAACCAAATCTAAGAAACTTAACTTCTTTAAAAAAAAAAAAATCTGATATAATTATAACAAAATGTTAATATTTGTTCAAACTAAGTTTGGATGACCAAATGTATATATATGTTTCATAAACTGTTATACTATTATAGTAAAATTTTTCATAATTTTAATTTAAAAAATGAATATGTGCATGATAGGGGGAAAAATAAAACAAAGGAAGAAAGCATGTTACCCCTAATGCATTTTCTCTTAGAAACTGGCAACGTATACACACCACTCCGATTTCCTAGTAATCTGTTTATTAGCAAAACAATGCCAGATTTTTCTGAAAACTGAAAAAAACTTCTATAACATTGAACACTTAGTATTAATGCAATTCTATACTGCATGCTCTAATTTAATCATTCCAAAAACTTTGTGATAGTCATCATCCCCATTTTGCAGGGAAAGAAATTCGGAAGCAAAGTAATTTTTTCAAGGTCATACAGCTGTGGCAGAACTAATGTAAAACCCACACAGGTGTGGACCCAGAGCCCATTTTCTTCTGTCATTATTATATTAGGAAACCATAATAATCAGACAGAGGAGGAAGGAAGCAACTAAAGCAAATAGATTAGAATGGGAAGAACTGGAGATATCACTGGAGTTGAGTCCGTTAGAAGCCAGCTTAAGTGGAGAAATGCTTTTTAAAAAACATTTTAAAAGCATTTTTAAAAGATGAGATCTGAGCCATGCTTTAAACGAGATGTCTTTACTGACTTAGAAGAATAAAATGCAACACAGGCAGTGAAGCAAAAAGGGAGGGTGAACTCATGGGAGACAAGGTTCATTTTTTCAGAACAAGAATGGGGAGTGCAATTGACACAAACAAGAAAAAGACAAAAGAGAGAATAGGCCTAATGGAAATTTAAAGAAAAGAGATCCAAATCAGAAAAGAAATTAAATGATAGAAAACATATGAAGACTATTTAGACAGAAAAATAAGGAAGATTGAAGAATCAAATATTAGCTTCTGAAATCTGAATCAAACCAAACTTTTAAGGCAGAAAGAAGAGCTGAATCATCTGATTTCAAAGGTAGGAAAATTGGAACAAATGATTAAATTGAGAAAAAAAAATGGGGAGCAGAATTGTGGTTTGTTTATTTTTAGAGGTTAAATGGAATACTCTTTTGAAACATGTATTAAAAGCATCTGATTCCACATAAGGAACTTTGAAAGTGGAACAGGAAAAAGAATTCTGCTTCTGTTTCTTGAGCCTTCTGAAAGTACTTAGGTGGGTGTGTTTGGGTGGAAACATGAGCTTTTTTTTTGAACACCCTCTGATCCTCCCCCACCTCAACCTGAAATCCTAAAGCTGTGTTCATGACAACACAATCATTTCTACAGTAACTAAAGAGCTGTCAGCAAAAGAGGATTATTACTTAAGTTGAGAAATAAGCAACTAAAAAAAAAACCCGTAAACCACAAAGAACAGGTTCCCATGCCAATATTGAAAGTGACAAAGCCAAAGCAATGCAAATACGGAAAATGTTATGAGCTGGGCAGCCCCAACTGACCTTCTAGCGATTGGTTTCCAAACTTTAGGGAAAGATTTCTACAGTTTAACCCAATATAGTCAGACTTTGATATATTTTGCTGACTCCTCAGATACAAATTTATTAATGGGTATCCAAAGTCAATGGAAGGCATTTGGTTTGTATGCTACTTCCCACCCACCTGTGACTTATTGTATTCAAATTGAGTCATTTGGGTACTCTGTGATAAGAATTATGAATTCTTTGTGAAGGTTTGAGGTGGTCCAAACTCCACCAACATAAATAAATAAATTATACTCTTTGTTTAGTTAATGTTGCCTAGGAGTTCTAGGGAAAATAATGATGTATTACTATTCCAGGAAAGCTATCAGACCATCTCCCAACATGGTAGTAGAAAAGCTACCACATGGTTTCTGCAGTGAGCTCACTTTCCTTCTCTTTGCTAATTCAGTTTAGAGTGCCTCACCCTTCTCTTTTTTCCAATTTTTGCAACCAATAAAGAAGGGTTTTAATATTGTTTACAACAAATTACATGTTCAATAGGTTATAGATTCAGAAAAAAAAAATCCCTCTTAGCAGGTTTGCCATCTCATGTCAAAGAAAAAAAATGATTGGAAAAAAAATGATTATCTACCTTACCTAAGTATTTGTTCTAAATAAAAGAAGCTACGAGTTCCCACTTTACAATTTTTTAGTCTGAAAACATGTGTTTCAATCTGCCAGACAGCAAGTGATAAATTGAGACAGGACATATTGATATCATGAAAGAAATTTACTTTCAGTAACAGTAACTATGCTACTGGAGAATTAGAGTCTTCAAGGAATATTTTCAAGAATTTTTATGCCATCATTTATATAATTATAAAATAAATGTAAAATTGAGGATTTTTCTAATGCTGAATAGATGCTTTCCACAAAATGTTGGAATTTTCCATTCCTCAAATTTTGGCAATTTAGGGAGCTGGGTTCATTCTGCTAAGCCAGTAGGGCCCATTTTACAACAAAGAACCTTGCTAGTCCTCTTAAAAAGTTAAGGGGCTTCATTGGATGGTTCCTTGGAAAGCAATGGCAGAAAAAGTTAATATGGTCTTTTCAAAAATGTGGAGTTGAAGTCAGAAAATCTAGAATCTATTCTAACCCTAGCTATTTTTACCAGCCAGGTGACCCTGGTTAAATCAGTCAGTAAACAGTTTCTTCATCAGCAAATCGGGGACAATATCAACCACACTTCTCTCACAAAATTGTGAGAATCAAGTATGTGCATATGCATGTACATAGGATTGAAAGGATTTCTGTGTATATGTGTGGACAGTAAAAAATGTAAAAATTCAGACAAAATGTGAGTACCAAAGTCAGAAAAAGCCAGCAGATTGGCACGTGAAAATGCATGCCAAAAAATATGCAAAATGGTAGCAAGAGAGGGGTGCACATTTGGTGGAAAGATGGTTAGATTCCAACACATCAAAGCCGAGGCAGAAAATGAAATTGCAGGATTCATGACGTCCATCCATAAAAACACAACAGTGACAGAAGTGGGACAAATTCTTTATGATACCAAAATAGAGAAATTTCTCTAGTGGGATCTTAAAAAAAAAAGTGTGCACTATATAAATGAAAATCACCAATGTCCTCCCAACTATTTCCTTGGATCCATAAGATGATAAATTTCCCAGGGCTATTTATTGTCATGAATCTTAGCATAGGCTAACATAGGATTATAATGTCAAATCATAGTTTAATAGAAGCAACTTTTTGGTGTATAAAAAAAAAAAGTGTGGTGCAGGTACACAGCTCTTTACTGGATGGTGTGAATACATATAAATGTATTTACCTAGAGCAGTAGATCTCAAACATTTGGATCTCAGGATCCCTTTACATTTTTGAAAATTATTGTAGCCACAAAGGTCTTTTGTTTACCAGAGTTATATATATACCAATATTAACCACATTGAAAATTAAAACTGAGAAATTTTTAAAACACATGAATACACCAGAGTGATGATATCTTCACATTCCATGTGCCTCTGGAAAACTTCATGGTACACTCATGAGAGAATGCGAAGAAAATGACAAATAATACCACAGCGTTAGAGAAACAGTCTGACATCGCAGGCCTCCAGAAAGTAAGAGTTTCACATCATACTCAGAAAACAGCTAATGTAGAGAAATTAAAGATTTATGCATCCTTTGAGCAAGGTTTCATGAATATTATTTCTTGAAATCAAACCTTTAATAAGAACTAGGCAGCAGAAAATTTGAGATATTACCTTTGAAAAAAAATTTAGATGGCAGGCATTTTATAAAGTTTCTGGTTGTGAGAAATTCCATTTACTTACATGATCAACTGAGGAACGTTTTTTTTGCTAAAATTAAGAAACTAAACCAAAAGTAAAACAGACCTTACCTCCATTTGAAGACAGACCAAGACAATTTCTCACAAAATTTAGTTGGGATATTATGGCCAAATGTTCTCCAATGGACAAAACCATATACATACAACTTTAGTAGTTATTACCAGTCTCTCATCATGGCCAGAAACAACACATTTAACTAAAGCACTCAGAGAATATTTAACTGCAAGCAATACATCTCCCTGGTAAGTCCTAAATACCCAAATTGCTAAATGTAGTCCCATATGGTTGAATGAATGAACCTGATAGAACTATTCAGTATATGCCAAGTAAATGTTGGAAGACATCTCTTGAAAATCCTAATTTGAAATAGTTTAACTTAATTCATTTTTTACAAATACTAAATTGTCTTCGAGCCACTGTTGTGTGGACAGTGATAACAATGATATCGTGAACTGAAGGAATCCTCTTAATTCTGTAGACTGGAGTGGAGGCAGAGCTGGAGGGGTGCCTCGCTTATTCAAACATGATATTGTGTCTTTACAATATAAGCCTAACAGTTCTGATTCAGAATATCTTCAAATAACACTTTAGCTTGTTTTTAAATCAGCTTAACTAGATAAAGGACTATTTCCAGGATGCAGGGGGGAGAGGGGAAAGGCAGCAAGGGATTTCACATCTGGGCTGTAAAATGCTCACATATCCCAACTGGAATCTGGGTTCCCTTGATCTCACACTCCAAATTCATGCTACAGAACATCCTCATGATCAGTTTTAATGTTTAGCTCAGATCTGATCTTCCTACTCAAATTTATTATATCGGTTTTTCCAGGGTAATGAGAACTTTATAATAAGATTGAATTTGATTGAATTCTGAGTATCATCTTCCAAATTTCAATTAGCTATGGCTCACAAAACCAGCGGTCTTCATGGTATCGGTCATTAGGAGAATGAGCTCTACATTTGATAAATCCAAATTAGATAACATTGGTTTAAATTTAAGAGCAGATCACTGGTAATAAGTAAAAAGAAGACTACTTGTTCCAAGCAACAGAGGCAGAGTTCTGAGCAACCTTCACATAACAACAGATCGACATTGGGATCCAGCGTATCTTTCCTAACATTCCCTTATTTTATTCCAGCTTTATTTAAATATAATTGACATATAACATTGCATAAGTTTAACATTTGCTACACATATATATTGCAAAATGATTACCACTATAGTGACCTGTTGTGAATGTGTGTGTGTTGAGTATTTTAAGATGCATGTTAACTGTGATAATCTTTCTTCCTTTTTTTTTTTTAAGATTTTATTTATTTGACAGAGAGAGACACAGCGAGAGAGGGAACACAAGCAGGGGCAGTGGGAGAGGGAGAAGCAGGCTCCCCGCTGAGCAGGGAGCCTCATGCGGGGCTCGATCCCAGGATCCTGGGATCATGACCTGAGCCGAAGGCAGACGCTTAATGACTGAGCCACCCAGGTGCCCCTGTGATAATCTTTCTATACAGTATATCCCCAGAACCTATTCATCTTGTAACTGGAAGTTTGTACCCTTTGACCACCTTCAACCATTTCTCCTAACCTCCACTCTTAGTAACCACCCCCATCTATTCTCTGCTTCTATGAGTTTGTTTTTTTTAGATTCCACATACAAGTTATCTCACTTAGTTTTCGTCTTTCTCTGTTTAACTTATTTCACTTAGCATAATGCCCTCAAGGCCTGTCCATTTTGTTACAAATAACAAGATTTCCTTCTTTTTATGATTAAATAATATCCCATATATCTCACATTTTCTTTGATCATTCATCCATCAGTGGTCACATAAGTTGTTTTCATATCTTGGCTATTATAAATAATGCTGCAATGAACATGGAGTGCAGATGTTTCTTCAAGGTCCTGTTTCCATTTCCTTTGTATATATACCAAGGAGTAGAGTTGCTGAATCATATGATCATTCTATTTTTTTTAATTTTTTTAGTGGCCGCCCAATTCATATTCCCACCAATAGTGTACAAGTGTTCCCTTTCTCCACATCCTTGCCAGCATTTGTTATCTCTTACCTTTTTGATGATGGCCATTCTAACAGAGGTCAGTCAGGTGATATCTCATTGTGATTTTGTTTTGCATACCCCTGATGATTAATGATGTTGTATACCTTTTCATGTAACTGTTGGCCATTTGTATGTCTTCCTTCAAAAATTGTCCATTCAGGTCCTCTACCCATTTTTAACCAGATTATTTTTATATTATTGAGTTATATGAGTTCCTTATATGTTTTGGATATTAACCTTTTATGAGATACATGGTTGTAAATAAGTTTTCCCATTTCATGGATTCACTTTTCATTTTGTTGATTTTTTCTTTTGCTGTGTAGAAACTTTTGAGTTTGATATAGTCCCACTTATTTATTTTTGCTTTTGTTGCCTATACTTTGGGTGTCGTAACCAAAAAAATCATTGTCAAGACCAATGTCAAGGTCTCTTCTAGGAGTTTTATGGTTTCAGGTTTATGTTCAAGTCTTTAATCCATTTTGAGTTAACTTTTGAGTTAACTTTTTGAGTGGCATAAGATAGAGGGTCTGATTTTATTCGTTTGCATGTGTATATCCAGTTTCCCCAACACCATTAACTGAAAAACTATCCCATCCCCATTGAGTATTGAGAATACTTATCATGTATTAGTTAACCATATATGCATGGGGTTATTTCTGGGCTCTCCATTCTGTTTCATTTGTCTATGTGTCTGTTTTTATGTCAGTACCATACTGCTTTGATAACTATAGTTTGGAATCAGAAGTGTGATATCTCCGGCCTTGTTCTTCTTTCTCAAAATTACTTTGACTATTTTGGGTCTTTTGTGGTTCCCTATGAATTTAATGGGTTTTTTTTTCAATTTTTGTAAAAAAAAAAAATGCCATCGGAATTTCAATAGGGATTGCCTTGGGTAATATGAACATTTTAACATTAATGCTTCTGATTTACGAACACAGGATACCTTTCCATATATTTGTGTCTTCAGGTTCTTTATGAAGTCCCCTCTGGCTGAGGGAGTCTTCCAGGCTCTTTTTCCTGGCAGACCAGTACCACTGGCTGAACTTCACAATTTGGCAGGACTGCAGCTGGGCTCTGCAGTTACTTCTGGTTGGATGGGACTTCAGGCTGTATTCCCCAACCAGACAGTGTCTCTGGCTGCGCTCCATGTTCAGACAGGGTGCAGGCAGAGCTCTGTGGTTGGATGGGGGCTCAGATTGTGCTCTGGGATTAGGCAGGCCACAGGCTATACCCCAAAGCTGGGTGGGGCTGCAGACTGGGCATTGCAATCAGATAAGCTATAAGATGTCCTCCAAGATGCTGGGCATCTGTAGCCACAGAGTGCAAGACCAGACATTATTCAGGGAAGTGGAGTGTGGCTTTGAATTTGCCTCTCTGCCTGTGTGGGGCCATAATATGGACTCCATGGCCAATGTGGCCCATTTGGTGGGTACTAAATCAGGTGGTACTGCTAGCTGAGCTCTCTGGCTAGATGGGGCCACCAGCTTAGCTCTGCAGATGGCCTGAGACACTGTCTGGGATCTCTGCCCAGACACCATTGTAAGTAGGGACTGAGTCTGCCAAGATCTGAGTGCTGGTTTCTGAAAGCCCTGCTACCCTTCTCCATCTCTATCTGATCCCCAGTGGTCAAGCCCTGCAAATTCCCCCTGTGATCCCTGTGAGGCGAGACTCAAGTGGGCATCCCAGGAAGCATGTGCCAGTGTTGAGGAAGCTAGATGTCCACCTTGGATTTTCTCTTCCCCCTGGAGAAACTATAGACCCAGGGCAGCCCTCTCAGTG
Organism: Mirounga leonina; assembly: GCF_011800145.1. NCBI lineage: Eukaryota > Metazoa > Chordata > Mammalia > Carnivora > Phocidae > Mirounga > Mirounga leonina. Next base: position 21,254,564 of record NW_023270454.1, read on the forward strand.
CAATGCTATGCCAGCCTGGGGGAGGGACAATATGGTCAAAATGAAATAGTTACTCTTATCCTTCTAATGAGGTCCTTGTCCATCTCTGTGCTCCAGAGGGGTACTTCAGACTTACCCTTGAGGCCTGGGATTTTCACGATGGTGTCTTGTCTATGAATAGTTGCTAGTTGGTCTTCTGGTGAGGAGGACTGAAATTGGAAATGAACTATGTCACTATCTTAATGATATCACCTAGTTTTTTTTTATTTCCACAGTGGGCCTTTATACGTTCCACTTTTCTGGTGCTCCACACATGAGGGGTATGATAGCATCACATATCTTATTGCCTAGCTCAAATGCATCCTACTCAGGTACCCACTCTCCTGACTTGGTGGAAGATGTCTCAAGACTCCCTTACTCTTTTCAACCATTAAATTAGACCAGTACAACAGTTAGACAAATAACACTGTATAAAATAAATATTTGTTGATTATAAGAAATGTAAGATTTAGAAAAATATTAAAAATATAATAAAAACTGCACTGAGTTAATATTTAATATTTTGATATATATCTTTCTAGAATATATAAGTATATTTAGAGAAAGAAATTAATATGCACATAGAAACTAGGATAAGATAGTAGTAGATATATTCATTTATATAATTAGCTTGATGTGAATAATATATTATGCCAGCATCATGCCAATTATATATTAGCTGTACTCATTCCATACAAAGCATTTTTTCTATCAAGAAGCATCTTTAGAAACAATTTTTAACTGAATAATCATAATTTTAATTTTGTTCCTTTATTATTAACCATGTGGGTTATTTGAGAATGCTTTGAAACTATAGATCACTTACAAGTAAAAAATAAAAATTAACATGATTGCCATTATTATAGCCCCAGGAAGATTATAGTATAACCTGAGTATTATCTTTTGCTCTGAAAAGATGGCCATGTTATACATTAATATATGAATAAACTTACTAGAGAAAATAATTTATTTGAAAATAAATGCTTTGACACCTACACAAGTCAGCTAAGTTCTCTATAGACTCACAGAATGACTATAAAATAACTACCCATTTTTTTCTTAGTCAGTGTTGTTTCCTAATGAATTTTTCTAAGTGGTTTGTCCTGTCTAATTTTATCAGTCTAATAAGAATCCATGCTTCAACTTTCTCACTGCTTTAGGCAGAAATTCCTGTGAACATGTCAAATGCATGAGTGAATGGACAAATTGGCATAGTGGGAGAGCACACACACAAAAGTGAGATGGTGGCTGACCGATTTCCCTAATTACTGGAGTTTTAATGAGATGATAAAGCCCTTACTAAGGATTTCCTAAGTTTTATTAGAAGTCAATACTCTTTTTCTATTTGCAAAACAAGGGCAGCTCAAACCAACTCACAAAAGGGCAGTGTCATATTCAGTTTACAGTTGATGGTCATAGTTAGTGCCAAATGAAGCACTAATGGACAGCACTGCTGAACATGCAAACAAAGCAAAACACAGCAAAACAAAATTTAAAAGGGGGAAGTGATCTCACATGGTAAGCGTGACAAAACAGCGAGGCCCAAATGACTGGATCTCACCTCTCCTTTAAAATCGTAGCCCTGAGTCTTCACTCATCTGAGCCTCTGATCCCACAAAAACAACTGAATCATGTTAATTCTCTTCTAATCCTGCCACAGCACATCTCTCCAACCAGTAAATATCTGAAGAATGCGCTCCTTTTTACCTAAAGGACTTGTGTTTCACTCAAATTAATCCAGTTGGCATCCTTTGTTCATAATGCCCACCTTACTGTTATTAGTTACCTATTATTATTACTTACTGGTATTAGTTTCTTAAATATCTATGTATTAGCTCTAAACCCCAATTCTTATGATTTCTCCTTACAGGTTGCTCTCACAAAGCTTCACAGCCATGAACAGTTTTATTTTATTTTTTCCAAATCAATGAAATAAGAAGAGAGAAGTCATGAAGTCAGCAATATATCTCCTTTATTTCTCCGTGTTTCAGAATACCTCTTTCCTTGAAACACAGGGGGCTTAATGGCTCTTACTACTAGTTCAAAACTCAGACAGCAGAGGATTGCGGTTCAGCTCCCTGCCCCGTAGACAAAACATACGCAAATATGCCTGCTTAAGAAAATTGCCTAGCCTCAGACTAGTGTGATTTAGTTTCATGATCCTTAGTTTTCTAGTTGATCTAAAAAGCAGGATCATTTGACATGAGAGTGTATTAAGTGACGTGCATGGTCATTATCCCCAAGAGAAGGTGGCACTCTCTAACTTCTTAATCAACCCAAAGACTGGTTATTGATTTTATCAGTTGCATAAATTATTTTTAAACTTTTAAAGGACTTTTTATACTTTATAAAAGATTTATTTCAAAATTTGCTAATACTCTGGCATTTACTGAATGTCATTTTTAAAAGGTGTGAAATGCATATTTAACTTCTCATAGCTAAATTACCAAAATCTATTTGATATGCACAAAATACTGGCTTTGGGGGTAGGCTCATTTATTGAGTGTTCCTCCTCTTAGAAAAATCCTTTGGGGGTGGCCTTGGTGATCATGTTTGTTCAGGCAACACTAATTGGCTCCCACAGCCCTAGGAGATTATGCCAGGGATAGACATCTGACTTAGATTCTCTTTCATAGGAATTTGGAATTGAGACCAAGAGAAAATAGTTTCCTCAGTTTGTAGATGGAACTGAATATTTAAACTTGGGTGGTATGGGACAGCCATATTTGTGGAGAAAACCATACTACACAGAGAGTGAGTTTTGAAGACACCCACAGAAGGAAAAAGAGACACAAGGCCATTAGATCACAGTTAGAGAGGCTGAGAGGATAGTTGGGTTAGTTTTTGATGGTTTTTTAATTCTTGACTGCAAGGCCTTCATGGTATGATTAACTCCTGGATTTTTAAATTTCCTCTTTATTTTTTAGCTCACATAAAAGAGATTGTGTTATCTTTTATTTAGAACTGAAAGGATACTGGAGTTTATAGCTGTAGAAATGATGGTATTTTTCATTTTATACATCATAATTTTCAGTTCAAAAATTTCATTTCCTTCTTTTCTAGGATTTCCATTTTTCTGTTGAGATTTCTTTTTTGTTCCCTGATTATATCCCTCCTTGCCTTTAATTTCTTGAATATGTTTATTTTATTTTATTTTATTTTTAAAGATTTTATTTATTTATTTGTCAGAGAGAGAGAGCACAAGCAAGCGGGGGAGCTGTAGGCAGAGGGAGAAGCAGGCTCCCCACTGAAAAAGGAGCCTGATGTGGGACTAGATCACAGGACTCTAGGCTCATGACCTGAGCCAAAGGCAGATGCTTAACTGAGTGAGCCACCCAGGCATCGCTATAAGAGCTCTTTTAAAGTCCTTGTCTGTTAAGTACATTATTTCTGTAATGCTGCATCTATTTTGGTTTTTATGCTAATTTTTTTAGAAGAGGGTCACTCACATTTTTTTGCTTCCTCACATATATAGTCATTTTTTATTGTATGCTGGACATTATGGGTGTACATTGTTGCATGTCTGAATTTTGTTGTCTTCCTTGAGTTTTAAGGTTTGTTCTGCCAGGCAGTTAATTATTTGTAACTCTGCTGAATCATTTAAAAGGCTTGTTTGTAAACTTTGTTAGGGTGGACTAGAGTCATCTTTGACTGGCTCTATTGCAAAAGGGTGGCCTGACTGAGAACTCTACTGAAATCCTGAGTGTTCACTGAGCTCTCTCCACTCTTTCTGATTAATCAGAAATCAGAAATCTCCCAGCCCTTTTCAAGCGACAAAAACTGTTGCCTTCCCAACTCCCCAGCAGTTTTCATTCTCAACAATTGTTTTTGTTTGTTTGTTTGTTTGCCTATTGTGGAATTGTGGAATTTTGTCCTGAGCATGTGCAACTTAAGTTTTATGAACTCCTTTTCTTTGTAATGTCCTCCATTCTGGTAACTTTCCTCAGACAAACCAGCTCCTTCACTATCCCGAACTCTGATCTCTGCTGCACGAGCTCAGCAAGACCACTGGGCTTTTTTGGGTTCCCCCTACTTGCACAGTAGATTAGAAAGTATCTCCAAACAGAAAGTCAGGACTTTAATACAGCTCATATTGTATGTTACCAACAACTGAGGAATCACACTCTTGCACCTTTTATCTAGAGTCTGAAAAGAATAATTTCATATAATTTGTCCTGTTTTATAATCATTCATGGTCAGTGCCCAGTCCGGGGTCAATTAGCCTATTATGGAGAGCATTTCAAGAGATTTATTGTAAAAATGTTCCTTAAAATTAATTTTATCTAGAATGAATCTATGTGTTGACTATATTTTTGCTTACTTGCATAAACACAAACATTACTGTATTTTTATTATCTTGCTTAATATTAGGTTTCTTCACACATTTTTAAAATTATGTTTATAGGTTTATTGTGAATCAAAGAATTTTTGTTACTTTGATCTTACTTTTGTTTCCTTTATGCTTCTTCTATCTAGCCCTAGAGCTGTCTTTTCAGTACCAGATCTTATAAAAGTATTTTGGGTCACCTGTCCTACAATGATATATCAAATCTAGACACAGAGCATTTGGGTACATTCATTCATTCATGATCACAATGATCTTTGTGGGTACCTTAACATTCTCCTATTTGCCAAATCTCAACAGTGTGTAAAGCCTTCATCACTGTCCCCATGAATCCTTTAGTGCCCTTTGCAATGCAGGAACAGAACTCAAAGCTACTATTAGATAATTGTGGATCTAAAGCTCGATAGGTCAGCCCCTTCCATCATTGGTAAATAGTAAGATTTATCTAGTTTTTGGTTAACTCTTTTACAATTTTTCTATTATTGCTATGTACTTGGAGAAAAACATGAAATCCTGAGCCATCTTGACCGAAATATATCTCTAACCACCCAGTAGACTTCTTTCTCTGAAGTTCCCAAAATTTAAACATGAAACACAGTAAGCAGTTCTGATTTTATAGAGTAAAAGCCTTATATAAAAGAATCATTAAAAATAATAAATCATCAAAGAGCATGTCCTCATCAGAAAGTAATACCCTCTACGTAAAAGGAATAGAATCATTACATGAATTGTAACTAAAGTTTTTTTTGTTTTTTGGTTTTTGGGTTTTTTTAAAGATTTTATTTATTTATTTGACAGAGAGAGACACAGTGAGAGAGGGAATACAAGCAGGAGGAGTGGGAGAGGGAGAAGCAGGCTTCCCCACTGAGCAGGGAGCCCGACGTGGGGCTCGATCCCAGGTCCCTGGGATCATGACCTGAGCCGAAGGCAGACGCTTAACGACTGAGCCACCCAGGCACCCCTCTAACTAAAGTTTTAAACCCCAAAACACTATCACTTTTGTTTTTTTAAAATTGTCTCCTTCCTTTCTGTAGTCACAATGAACTAACATGTTTTGACATGGGTAAGCACAAATTTTAAAATCTGTCCACTGCTACGTATTTCCCAGGTATAAAATGCTAGAACCGAAATAAGTAATCTCTACTATCTCTTCCACCTCTCCTGTTCTCCATATAAACTTATTGTTGCAACAGGAAATTACCATGATGTTATGGTAGCCTTTGAGTTTATTACTCCTAGGTGAACTGTTCCTAAAAGAGTCACTGACCAAATTAAAATGCTCAAATCACAACTTACTGAATCAATTTAAAACATACAGTGAGAACCAAGGAGAAAGAGATGGGATAGGTTAAAACACTTAGGACCAGATGTTTACTAGACTTATTGTGGTGACCATTTCATAATATATACAAATATTGAATTGTTATGTTGTACACCTGAGACTAATATAATGTTATATGTCAATTATACTTCAATAAAACACACACACATGCATACACACACACACAAACACACACAAGACAGGGGACAAGTGGAGTAGAAGGACCACATTACCTGAGTTCTTTATTAGATAATGTGTATGTACACTCTTCTCTCTCTCTCTCTCCTTCTACCCCCCCCCCACCCATTCCCATCTCAGCAGCCAGAAGAGTTATAAATACCAGAATTGAGATTGAATAACAGAACTTGACAGATGAAAGATGTCTGGATAAACACACTCTTTTTCCTTCAGAAACAAGTACTTGCCTCAATTCCAACTCACCAATAACTAGCTGAGCAGCCATAGCTTTGATTTGTTTGTTTCAGGAAAGGATACATAGGATCAGAATGGGTGCTACCAATGGATGCCCAAGGTGATATAACCTGTAAGTCATAAATATTCAGTAACTTTATTGGGCTCTCCCCCTTTTTTTTTTTATCTATGTCCTATACATGTATGTTCTCTTTACTAACTCCTTTGGTTTATTTTATGTCTAGCATGCCTCAGAAATGACTTCCTTACTTATTATCAATACTGAGTTTCATTTATCTTCCTGAAGTATTTGTTTCTCTTATTCTCTATAGCAGATTTGAATATTCTTAATACAACAAATATTCATTAAAAAAGTTTTCCAAAGTTCTAATAATATCTAGTAATTATTTCACATTGATTATGCCAAGCACTTTAGTAGAGTATCACATAGTAGAATATCATATAGTAAATTGTCATATACTCTGACAGATAGATACTCTTTGTTGCCTGACAGTCACTTTCTTCCACAGAAACAGGACGCATCTGAATATCGGCCCACCATGTGCATATGGTGCTTTGTTCTCCAAACACAGGAGGAGTATCATGATTGGTCACAGCTCATTGAAGCAATCTCGTCTACCCAGCCAGGAAATGGCATTTGACACAGTCCTGGCCAATAATATCAAAGGGGATCTGCTGTGGGGATTCTGGAAAAGATATTCCTCACTGATAATAAGAGCTTAATAAGAACCGTTCCCTTATCTGGACATTATTTTACCTTTATTCAACTCTTAGATTTGCAGTAACCTCTTGGGATTGTGGTGACAGTTTATGAAAATAAGCCAAAAGGATGAGAATGGCAGAGCAGAAAGATGGAGAGAACCAGAGAATTTGATGATTCTGTTAAGCCACTGAATTAATCAACCCTGGAATGACCCAATCGCCAATATTCTTTTTTTTTTTTTTTTAAGATTTTATTTATTTATTCATGAGAGACAGAGAGAGAGAGAGGCAGAGGGAGAGGCAGGCTCCCAAGGAGCAGGGAGCCCGATGCGGGACTCGATCCCAGGACCCTGAGATCATGACCTGAGCCAAAGGCAGACGCTTAACCATCTGAGCCACCCAGGCGCCCGCCAATATTCTTGTTATATAAAATTTTCCTTAATGTTTAAGGTACTTATGATGGAATTTTCTGTTTACAGATTTTTTTTAATCCTGACTGCTACAAAAAACAGGACTCCATTTAATTCTCCCAATACCCCTAACACCCTAACAAAACAAAATTTATAAGTTATAGACCTGTGATTAGAATACAACTTTATCTGATTCCAAAACTCATATTCTTAAATGTCATGTTAAATCGATTTGCTAATAATACGTTTGATACAAACAGTTCAAATGTTTTCATCTTCCTTGGTTCCTATAAGTGGATCTTTTCACTCTTCTTTTCCCTTACCTACCTTCCATTCCTTCAAATTTATATTAATGACACTAGGTCCAATAGGCTATATGCATAACAAGTTTTCAGTTTTCTTTTATTAATATATTCATTAATATTTTTTCTTTTCATTTTGTCTTAGATAAACCACATCACTGATCTTTAATGACCTCACTAACTAGTAGTTACAAGAACAACTGACATCTTTTTATTCAACCGGACCTTTTTTCATATGCGAAACATAGCCCAGGGGAAAAAATGCCTCCAGAGGAAGGCACTCCCTTAGGAGAAACCGTCTGTGATACTCTCTGTGTTGGCACCTGAGTCTTTTCTAAGTGACCTTAGTTTCTTCACTCTTTTTTTTCCCATGTAAAGTCAGTTGGTGATTCACTCTCAGTTCCTTCTGGGCCTTACACAAAATGTCTTCAACTTTAAGTGTGGGACTTGTGATTTTCATCCAGAAGACAACAAACAGTCCTGGAAACCACTTAGCTGAGTCACTTCGATACATCATGTGAACTTGCATATTTCATGGGGCACAGAGCCCTGCTCCCTGGGAAATGCTCATCTCCAAGATTTGAATAAGACTGTCAGGATGAATTAGCATGAAATGTGACATTCATTATCCCTTCAACTTCCAAGAGGTGAGAAGGAAGATACAGCTTCTCTGTCAAAAGAGATTTATCTTTTTGTGTAGTGAGATCAACCAAGGAATCACAGGCTTGAAAGGACACATTTGAAAAATATTATATAACATTATATTTACAGTGGAAATCCCAAACATCTAAGGAGCAGCAAAGAATAGGTAAATAAGAAAATAAGGTCCCTGACCAACAGCACTAAATATCACAATGTTCATTTGCTGTTAAGTCGCATACATCACTTTTAGAATAAGCCTTCAAGTTCTTACTCAGAAGCCATTACTCCTGTTTGAGGCATTATTATAATAAATTGGGTTAATTTGTTCTTGGTTCCTAACAAATGAAACTCACAACATCAGAAGGAATGCATTGTTTAAGGAAGAGGATGGTTTTAATAACATGCATATTGAAAGCAAGGGTAAGAAAATAGACAAATGACAGACAGAAGCACCACTTCACAAAAGCATGCTAGCCTATGGCCATTTATTCAGTGCCAACAAGTCAACAGGCTTTGAAATTTTCACTATTTTATGGCTCAGAATTATAATTAATAGTCATAATTATGACTTCACATTAACAAGACAAATTAATAATATTTGATACACATGATTTTGCAGCTTTAGCAATGATGGTTGAATGAGTAGCAGTGACCAAAGTTTTCTTCCACTAATCCATTCAAAAAGATTAACAAATTATATTCAAATATATATTATTGAACAAAACTAATCATAGGGGTGGCTCAGTCCGTTAAGCATCTGCCTTTGGCTCAGGTCCCAGGATCCTGGGATAGAGCCACATACATCCTGCTTCTCCTTCTCCCTCTGCCTCTCCCCCTGCTTGTGTTCTCTCTCTCTCTCTCAAATAAAATAAATAAAATCTTAAAAAAAAAAAAAACAACTAACCATAGATCTTTGTAAATATTCTTCAGCAGTAAAAAACCTGAGAATAAAAACAATAAAAATAATAAGTACCTCTGGGTGGAAAATGACTTGATTTATAAAGTATGTGACGGAGGGGGGAGAAATAGCTGAACATTTCCAAAATGACAATTCAGGAGACCCCTAGCAGACAGTCTGCCTGCCCCCACAAAGATTGGCAATTAGAGAGCCATCCATGAACAAAAACAGTACTGGGCGGGGAGGGGCGGGGGCCCTCTGGAGTCCACTTAAGAAACTTCAGCAACATATTAAAACCAAAAGTCTAAAAATAACCAAACAAGAGGAGAAGGAAAACAGCTTCATTTTGCCTGCATCATCCCAACCCCCACGCCAACATTGCTCAGAGCCAAAAGGGAACTTCCCAGCTAGGAAGAGTTGCCCTCACTTGGAAAAAAGAGTGGGGGTTTGCAACCAGTTTCCCCAACCATTCAGGGCACTGCACGAAGGTCCCACTTAAGCTTCCCTCAGCTCACACTGGCAAAACTGAGATCTGTAGAGGCATCTAGAAATGAGGAAGAAAAGCAGGGGTTTCCAGTGGCAGCCCCCCAGCAGGAGGGATCACGGTTCACAGTGACCTGCTCTGCAGACAAATTTGCCAATGAAAAAACCAATGGGCAGTGCAGACACCCTGCAGATTTCCCCAGCCTCACCCCACCGGCATTAGCAAATGCTGATGTTAGCCATCTGAGTACCTCCCACTCCCTCCCCCGCCCCCAGCCCTGCTGGAGCCCAGGAAGTGCCCTGGCAGGCAGCCCAGGCCTCCCCAGCTTCATGAGTGCAGGGTACCGGGCTGGATGACTGCAGCTGACCCCCCACCACCATGCAGGAACTCAGGACTACCCCCTCCAGCTGGGCACTTTCACGCCGCTGACCTGACACCTGTCGCCACCCTCGATGGCAATGCGCACACCTTCAGGGAGACTGTGCACCCACAGGAAAGCACACTGACAACACCCAGGGCCTTCCCAGCGGAGTATGGGCCCAGACCAGGCCCTGTCTACTGTCACTGGCGTCCCCTGCCACGCACTGTGGCAAGACCCAGAGAACAGAGTAATGCACACACCGTGTGCCAGTGTAGCCACAGTTGGCCCCAGCCCGCGCTTCCTACCCTGGGCCCCACCACCTCATGTGTGTCTGCAGCCATCCCCGGCCACCACACGGGTACCTGCAGCTGGCCCCCACAGCCAAGTGTGCCCACGCTCCTGGCTCTGGCCACTGCGGCAGCCCGACCCCGTCCGATCCACTGGAACTTCAGGCACTGCTGAGGACCCCAGCAGCCCTTGGACCCAACTATACCATATGCACATTGCCAATAAGTAATAGACATTCCCAAATAAATCAAAATGAATGAGATAAAAACCAACACCTGGAGGAATAGTAAGATTATTGAGCAATAAGAGCACTGAAATCAAGCATTATGAGAAATATGGATTTAGAGGCGCCTGGGTGGCTCACATGGTTAAGCGTCTGCCTTCGGCTCAGGTCATGATCCCAGGGTTCTGGGATCGAGCCCCGCATCAGGGTCCCTGCTCAGCGGGGAGTCTGCTTCTCCCTCTGCCTGCCACTCCCGCTGTTTGTGCTCTCTCTCTCTCTCTCTCTGACAAATAAATAATAAAGTCTTTAAAATTTTTTTTTAAGATTTTATTTATTCATTTGAGAGAGATACAGAGACAGAGAGAGAGAGAGAGCACAAGCAGGGGTAGAGGCAGAGGGAGAGGAAGAAGCAGACTCCCCGCTGAGCTGGGAGCCCGACATGGGGCTCGATCCCAAGACCTAGAGATCATGACCTGAGCCGAAGGCAGACGCTTAACCATCTGAGCCACCCAGGCACCCCAATAATAAAGTCTTTAAAAAAAAAGAAATATGGATTTAAATAAAAAACCTAATTATATAAGTTTCAAGCACAAAATTCATATCACTTTTGTTTATTAAAAATCGTATCACATTTGTTCATATGGAATAACATATCACCCATATTGACTGAATATAGACAAATTATCATTCATCTGTTTGCACGACAGAAAGACATTTTCAGGTTTAACAAAGCCTTGGAAAATTTACTAATTAACTTTTCTGTAAAAATCATGAATGTGCATTCCAGAGAACTAATGATTGAATTTAAGAAAGAACACACATGTGAAGACACAACTATATTACAGATATATAATGATTATTGAACTGAAACTCCACAGGATGAGAAGATTGATATAAGGAGAAATACTGTTAACAAACATAATCTTTAAGCTTTTTGTGTTAAAGTGAAGTCATAAAAGAACATAGCTGCAGAGTGTTAGATTCGTGTATATATGAGAAGCGTCAGGGACAAATTAAAAAAGAAAGGCAAAACTAAGTACATGATTTCTTGCTTTACTTATTTCCATTTACAGAACCCGTTAGTGGCAAAACTGTCCTCAATTTAAAAATTAAATTGGGTCTTTTGCCTTGTTGCATCCAAGAGAGCAAGATGGGCCCACCAGCAGCGCTCCTGGAGCCATCTGAGGAAATCTGGCCAGGCTTCTCGTTCTCGACATGTCTGCTCAAACTGGCACGGTCTGATCCAGAAATACAGCCTCCATAAGTGCCACCATGTTTCCATCAGTGCCCAAAGGATTAAGTTGGCTTAAGGGAACTTCCTTGAAGGGGTCATCCAAGAGACCTACCTTAACTGTAGATATCCAGCATACCTACCTTAATGCTAACTCACTGTACATAAAATAAAAATACTTCAATTATGAGTGTTTTAATGTGAAAAAAATTAAAATTAAAAATTAAAATTAAATTGGGATATTCATAAAATTCAACATGTTTGACAAATGTTTTTTTTAAAGTATCACAAGTTCATATTAAGTGTTGAATTGCAGATCATCATCTTTATTTTTTTAAACAAAGAATAGTTTGAATACCAAGAAGCTGATTCAAGTTTTCTTTTGTGGAAAAAAAAGAAATCATAACATAGCAAATTTTAAAAATTAAGACCAAAACATCAAAAAAATACAAAAAAAAAAAAAAACCCATAAAATTCTATTATTTACTTAACATACCTCCAGAACACTTCCTCTTATTTTATATCTGATGTTCTTTTTTTAGTATCTGAGCTTCTTCATCATCTCTTCATAGATGATTTTTTGTTTTGCTTTATTCGCTTTTAATATACATACAGTACAATGTATGTAAATTAAATATACAGTTCTAGGAGTTTGACACTACAACAATCAAGGTACAGAATAGGTCCATTGTCCCTGAGTTTTGCCCTCTGTGACCAGCTCCTCAAAACCACTGACCCATTTTTCTCTTCCCATAATTTCACCTTTTCCAGGAGTTGGAATCACAGAGTATGTTGTCTTCTTAGTCTTGGTAAGACTCATTCAGCATAATGCACTTGAAGTTCATCCATGTAGTTACATTTAGCAATAATTTTTTCCTTCTTATTGCTCAATAGCATTCCAATGTGTGGAAGTTCCATAAATGTTTATGAATTCCCCCTGTGAAGAATACTTGGGTTATTTCCAGTTGGGAAAATTATGAATAAAATACCTGTAAAGTTTTTTTGTGGGAACACAAGTTATTTCTTCTGAGTATAATACTGTGGACTAGTTTCTAGGTCATGTAGTAGGTGTATACTGACCTTTATAACGGCACTTCTAAACTATTTGCTGAAATGTCTGTCTTTCATTTTGCTTTTCCACTAGCGATATAGGGGAACTCCCCCTGTATATTCTCACGAGCACTTTAGGTTTTTTTGTTCACCTGTTTGTTTTTCTCATCCTAATATGTATGTAGTGATATCTTATATTTTAATCTGCATTTTTCTAATGACTAATCTTTATTTGCATTTATTTGTCAACTGTGTGTGTTCTTTGGTGAGGTGTCTAATCTGATCTTTTACTCATTTTTAATATTTCTTCATATTACTTTTGAGAGTTTTCATACATACTTAATACATCTTTATGAGATGTGTGATTTGAAATATTTTCACCTTGTCTTTGGTTTGTCTTTTCATTTCCTTGAAAGTAACTTTTGCAAAGAAATTTTTAATTTTGATGAAATTTAACTCATCCATTTTTTAATTGTGTTTTGTCATCACAAAGACACCAAATAATTCTAAGAACTCTTTAAGTAATCCAAGACCACAGAGACTTTCTCTGATGTTTTCTCCTAGAAATTTAACAATTTTAGGTTTCACATTTAAGTCTATGATCTGTTTGGAGTTAATTTTTGTATTGAGTGCAAGGCACAGCTCTGTTGGAGGTTTGTTTTTGTGTGTGTTGTGTTTTTCTTTTTGTTTTTGTTTTTTGCCTGTGGATGTTTAATTATTTTAGCACTATTTGTTGAAAAGATTCTCTTCTCCACTGAATTGCTTTTGCACCCTTGTTAAAAGCCATTTGACCATATCAGTATGAGTCGATTTCTGGATTCTCTATTCTGATCTGTCTACCCTAATACCACATACTCCTGATTTCTGTAACTTTTTAGTAAGTCTTAAAACTGGGTGAGTTTTCCTAGCATTTTTCTTCACATTCAAAGATGGTTTGGCTATTCTAGTTCTTTCCCCTTTCCATATAAATTTTGGAATCACTTCATTCCTATGTGCAAAAAAAAAACCCATTGTTTCAGATCTTGATTGGGAGTGCATTAGATCTATAGTTCACTTGAAGAAAATTGACATGTTAACAATATTGAATCTTCAATCCATGAACATTTCTTTCTATTTATTTTCATCTTTTTTGATTTGTCTCATCAGTCTTTTGTGGTTTTTAGCATACAGATTCTGTATATATTTTGATAGATTTATACCTAAGTATTTTCTTTTTTGGCATTATATTTTTGGAGATTTTTTTTGGAACGATTTTAATTCAATTTTCAATTGTTATTGTTAATATATAGAAATATAATTTATTTTTGTATATTTACCATGTATCCTGTGACCTTCCTAAACTCACTCGTTAGTTATAAGAGCTTTTTTCTAGATTCCTTAGAGATATGTACATAATTCCCCAAAATTGTGTATAAATAGGGATAGTATCATTTCTCCCTTTCTAATTTGTATACTACTTATTATTTTTCTTATATTATTGCACTGCCTAGGACTTTCACTATGATTTTGAACGGTAGTGGTAAAAGGGGGCATCCTTGTTTTGTTCCCAATCTTAAAAATTCAATCTTTCACCATTAAGTTTGATGTTAGCTCTGTGTGTGTGCGTGTGTGTGTGTGTGTGTGTGAATACCTGCATTAGTTTGCTCAGGCTGCCATAACAAAGTACCACAGTCTGGATGATATGAGCCAGAGGAATGTATTTCTCACGGCTCAGAAGGGTAAAAGTCCAAGATCAGGGTGTCAGAAGGTTTGATTTCTTCTGAGACCTTTTTCCTTGGCTTGCACATAGCTGCCTTGTCACTGTGTCTTCTCACGGCTTTTTGTCTGTGTGTCCAAATTTGCTCTTTTTTTTTTTTTAAGATTTTATTTATTTATTTGACAGAGAGAGACACAGGGAGAGAGGGAACACAAGCAAGGGGAGTGGGAGAGGGAGAAGCAGGCTCCCCGCTGAGCAGGGAGCCCGATGTGGGCCTCAATCCCAGGACTCTGGGATCATCACCTGAGCCGAAGGTTGTATTGATTATAAACCAATATAATTTATAATTGATATAAATTATATTGATTGATTTCTTTAATGTTTAACTAGTCTTGCATTCTCAAGATAAACCCATCGGTCATGCTGTATTATCATATTTTATACTATTGAATTTAATTTGCTAGCATTTTTTCTTTTTTTTAATTATGTTCAATTAGCCAGCATATAGTACATCATTAGTTTTTGATGTAATGTTCAATGATTCATTAGTTGCATATAACACCCAGTGCTCATCACCACACCTACCCCATCCCCCCACCCCCTCCCCTCTGTAACCCTCAGTTTGTTTCCTGGAGTCCAGAGTCTCTCATGGTTTGTCTCCCTCCTGATTTCTCCCAGTTCAGTTTTCCCTCCCTTCCCTTATGGTGCTCCCTGCTATTCCTTATGTTCCACATATGAGTGAAACCATCGGGAACCTGCGCTCGCGATTTGCTAGGATTTTGCTAAAGATGTTTGCATCTGTGATCCTAACAGGTAATGGTCTTTAGCTTTTTATTTTTCTTGTAATATCTTTCATTTTAGAATCATGGTAATGCTGAGATCATTAAATTAGATGATTGTCATATTTCTAGAAGGGCTTGTGTATGCATGATATTATTTCTTCTTTGTTTGGTAAATGAAGCCATCTAGGCCCAAAGCTTTCTTTGTTGGAAGTGTTCATGAATTCAATTTCTTTGACAGATATAGAACTCTTCTGGTATAGCAATGTTTTTTACTATCGTTTCCATAGAAGAGAAAGATAATTCAGTCTTTCTTCCAGTGTGGTTGGTGGGTATTTGTTATTTTATTCATGATAGTTAGGCTGCAGAAACATGAGCCTTCGCGCATTGACATGTTCACTATTTGTAGGACAGCTATACAGGTTTTTGCCCCACAATCCAGGAAGTCTGATATGTTTTACACAGTTTTTAAACAATTCTCATCAAAGAAGAAAATGTATGGTATTTTCATGAATGCTACTTTATTTTACACTTTATTAAATGTATACTATAAAGGAATACTTTATCATAGTGTTATTTAAACTATAATATATATACAATATACATCTTATTTTCAAGGGTACATCAATATTCATGATATAACCATTTACTAAGCCACAAAAAAAGTCTAACTGAATATAATATATGGGTATATTAATTCTTACTTTTAATGCATTGACTATTATATATCAATTTATAAATTAAAATACTTATAAATGTTTAGAAATATTTCCTGATAAAGTAATTGAATTGAAGAAAAATCAGAATATTTAGAAAAAAATGAAAATACCGAATATAAATACAATAAATGCAGTTAAGACATTTTTATTAAAAATAATTTTTAAATTAACATTCTCTTATTATTTAATAGACAATTCAACTAAAGTTATAAAAAACTTGTGGTTTAAAATTTAAAGAATATGAACAAAAATGTAATAAATTTGAAAATCAAAATAAGAATGATAAGTTTCTGGTAAATTTTAATATGAAATCTCCAGAATTAAGCTAGAAACCTCACAAAGAACTATTTCAGTAACAAAGTGAAAAAGTCATCCAAGAACTACGCTCAACCACAGTTGCGGAAGGAGGTCAGTTAAACCTGACAAGCCCTTTGAAGAAAACTTTCAAGCATTCAAATTGATGATTTCCTTGTAATTCACATTTAAAAGCCTAGGAAAAAATTCGGAAATTACTTAATTTATTTCACAAAAAAAAATGTGGTCTTCCCCAGTCAAATCTGTTTAATGCCAAAAACACTCTATCTCACTTATGAACATAGGTGTGAAAAATCTATTTTTAAAATGATGGACTAACGTACAGAAATTAGTTATACCATATAAAATAACCCACTATAACTAAGTATGGTTATCTCCGAAATGTAAGAATTTCCCAATATGAAGAAGTCATTTTAAGTGGCATTTTAGTTCAACAAGAAAAAAATATAAAAAGTTTCGTTGATGCTGAAAAGATTTAGGAACAGACTGAGACTTGCCCAGGTCCCATCAAGAAGCCCCGGAGAGAAGACTGATGGGAGTGTTCCAAGAGCCTTGAAGAAGAGGTTGCTGACATGTGTTTGTTTCTGAACACAGGGAACAGAGAAGAAACAATTGCAGAGTCTGTGAATAAAGGCGGCTGATTAGAGCTGGGATAATGGCCAATAGCAGATTGTGCTAAAGAAAGTTGGTACCAAGAAGAACCAGAACATAAGAATTACTGTTTATGAGATGGATGGTGGAAACAAAGTAAGGGTGAGCAGATTGATAGTCAGGAGCCAGATCTCCAAGCACTGGCCTAGGTCACTCAGGTGTTACTTCTCATGTGGTCTTGCGAGCTTTACTTGGCTAGAAGTGGCTTCCTAAAATTACTGAACTATGCCAGAGAAGTTATCTAATAAGTTCCAATACATCATTCCCAATGTTCAGTGACATGATAAAGAATACCTATGTTAAATACTGAAAAGGCATTTTAAAGGCATTTCCTTTAAATAAAAATATAAGCTTAAGTTTATTAATATTGTGTTCAAAATTCTGGTTTTGCAATAAATGAAGAAATGAAAGTTCTGGTTATAAAATAAAGAAAATGAATAAAAATACTGTAAATATGGAGAGAAAAACAATCATTTTATTATAATTTTATCTATAAAACCCCTCAAATCAACTAAAACAAATTATTAGAGGGGCACCTGGGTTGGCTCAGTCAGTTAGGCATCTGCCTTCAGCTCAGGTCATGATCTCAGGGTCCTGGGATCGAGCCCCATGTCAGGCTCCCTGCTCAGCAGGGAACCTGCTTCTCCCTCTCCCTCTGCCCCTCCCTCCTGCTCATGCTCTCCCTTGTTCTCTCTCTCTCAAATAAATAAATAAAATCTTTAAAAATAAAATAAAATATATTATTAGAATTATTTTAAGAATTTAATAAAGTTTTCAGATTTAAAAAAACATACACATATCAAACATGACTCATATGACCGGAACTATTAAGGGATTTTTTCTCTTTTATTTGGAGAAGTAAAGAATGAATACTTTATTTCCGGATATGAATGCTATATACGATGAAATATCAGCTAAGTTATGGGTATTAAAGAGGGCACGTTCTGCATGGAGCACTGGGTGTTATACACAAACAATGAATCATGGAACACTACATCAAAAACGAATGATGTAATGTATGGTGATTAACATAACATAATAATAAAAAAAAGAAATATCAGCTAAGTTAATATGTAGGTTTAATGCAAGACCAATCAATCAAAAATAGATATATAGAGATACAGACATAGACATAACTATAAACATGGATGTATTCAAATAAAGATATAGCTATAGGTATAATTTATTTGATCAGAGAGAAGCCAGAAATATCAGGTTATTATATAAAATAAAAATTAAAAGATATTTTAATAATATTTCAAAGCCTAAAAATAAATCTGACTAAATATAATAATTTAATTTATGATAAAATATCTGCAGAAATCAATGAAAGAGATCTTTTTTTCATCAATTGAGTTAACTAGCTAGAAGTTTGGGAGATGTTTATTTTTTCTATAATCTATGTCATAAAACAACGCAATTCTCTCTGACCACAAAATCGTAACTTCCCACACTTCCTGTTGTTGCTACGGAATATGCTCTTTAACCTCATTATGATCCCTAGTCTCCTCATCCCACACATTGGCAGGGTTTCATTGGCTTCTCTGTGCATTTGAGGGCAACAATTTCAAGGCAGCCCACCCTAACGGTACAGGAAAATTCCCACCTTGTCCATTGCCAGTCTCGATCAACTACCAGTTTACTCTGTAGGAGAGGACATGTGTAATGCATTTTATAAACTGCAGATCATTCCATAAATGCTACCTGTTAATATTATTTCTTGAGCATGGTTCCAGGCTCCTGAGTGCTGCCAAAGACACTGACTAAACTGAACTGGAAAACCATGCTCTCCAAAATCACGTGGGCACATTGCTACCTGGAAATTGTGTCATCTGTCTTGGTGTAATGAGCTACATCATCTCCCACAGTGATTTTCACACATCTTTTTTGCTATCCTTAAGTAACCAATCCCACCCATTATCTTGTATTCTAAACAGATGACCTCATTTCCCGTTTGACCAAGAAAATTGAGACCCTCTGAAACAAAGTCCCTCAATTTTCCTAATCTCTCACTGTATCTATAAAACCTCACTGAGTATTTGCAATCCTCTTGTTCTCTTTGCTATCTGAGGGGGAAAAGATGATACCTCTTCTCTTTGCCAAAGTTCGCTCACTCTACTCACTTTTGATCTCACTCTGTACAACATCCCTTGGGAATTTTTCCAGTCCTTTTTGCCTTTCTCCTTCATACAACTTCTTTACTGCTAATTTATTTTCCTGTACCTCACACCCTTCTCCCTTCACCATAGAAATAAACCTTCCCAGTCATCAAGACTCTTAAATAGTAGTTGCTTCTTAATCTTGATTCACATCCACACAATCTAACAGTTTACAACCTGGCTTCTGTTGCCACCAATGTTCTGAAATTGTGGATAAATCCTAAGCACCAAATCCAATTACCTTTTCTCACTCTTCGTCCTCCTTGACATCTCAACAACATATTACGTTTTCCTTATTTTCTCGAATACAGTATCTTTCTTGCTCCCATGAAAGTTACTTTTGGGTTTCCTTCTCTGACTCATTTTCCTTTTCATTTCCCCTAAATGCTGATGTTTGCACCAAGATGGCATTTCTTTCTCATTCAGAGAGATTGCACTCACTCACTACATTTCAACAATAACTTCAGTTGTTCCTCTTTATCAAAAGCTTCTGTCTCTGTATTTCCACTTTCCTTATAAAAGCTATATATGTCATCCTGAAACCTCAAACCCAATATAGACAAAATGAAAGTCATTTCTCTTTAAACTGTGTCTGATTAACCTCAGAGAAAATTACTCTTCTTCTTGAAAATATTTGCTAACTGAAATGTTTGTGCATAAACTTGATCAAGAAACTCAAAGCCACTTTGCCTCTACTTACACGCTGATTAACACAAGACTCCTCTGATTAACCAGACACACCGGGGATTCCCAACTTTTCTGTGTTTTCCATGTTCTCTTTTATCAGTCTCTCCATACTACCTCCTTTAAAAAAAGCTTTTTTATTACTTTGACCTATTCATATTTTTTCTTTTATCAAAACTAATATATACCTATTGCATAAAATTTGGAAAATACAAAAGCATTTTAAAAATAATTAAACTTGGGGTGCCTCAGTGGCTCAGTCAGCCAAGTGTCTGACTCTTGATTTCAGCTCAGGTCATGATCTCAGGGTTGTGAGATCGAGCCCTGCATCAGGCTCCACACTGGGAGTGGAGTCTGCTTGGGATTCTTTCTCTCCCTCTGCTCCTCCCCACCTCCCTCTCCCCCTCCAAGAAAAAAAAAAAAATTAAACTTGCCTGAAATCTTAGCATCCAGAACTTTGTTCACATATTGATATGTATATACATATATATGCATATACATAGATACATACATATCTATACACATAAAATATATATATACATATCTATATATATATAGATAAAATTCCTGTTTTCTCTGTAAGTACAGTTCAACAACAAATTCTGCCAATTACCAACCATGTAACCTCAATGGGCTCAGTTTCTTTAATTATAAATAGAGAAAACAGTACCTATATTGTAGATTTATTGTGTAGATTTTTCAAAAATATTAAAACCAACAGAGGCTATATCATACAGTAAGCATCGGAACACATGTTAGCTTTTTTCCCCCCGTTGGACATTTTTATGTCATTAAATATTCCTCAGAATATTATGATTAATTTCTCTATAGTTTTCCATAGCATGAATGACAAAGGCATTTACCCTGTTCCCTACTACTTGATATTTAGTTTGATTCTAATTTTCCACAACTGTAAAAAATACTGAAATTAATATTTCTGTGCATATCTAACAATCATAATTACCATCATTTATTTACTGTTTACTCTGTGCCTATCACTGTGTTAAATACCTCCATTACCTCGTTTAACTCTCATTATCATGAGTCCCATTCCATACATGAGGAGAGAACAGCATAGAGAAGGTAAGTCACTTGCCTAATGCCAACTGGTAAGTGCAGAAGGCAGGGGTCAGACTCAGTTCTTCTGACCTACAAAGTGTATGTTTATAACCATTTCACAACACTGCCTTCTCAGATTTCTGACAAACATACATTCCTGAAAAAGGAATTTCTAAAATGAAAAGTATTGACATTTGATAAATGTTATAAAGTGATACTTTTAAAACTCTAGGCCAAGTTATACTCCCACTAGCCAAGTACGATGCTGTCTACTTTCTCACGCTCGGGCATTGTTAAAATAACCGTAACCAGTTTGATAGTGAAAAACGTACCTATTGTTGTGAGGGTTGCATGTTGGAGGCTTTCACGAATAAGATGGTGCATACAGCATTGAGAAACGCCTGAATCCTCTTCTGGATTCAGCACCTTCTTCCCTGTAAGGTTTTTGAGGTGAATGTGCTTCAGGAATAATACTGAGTGAGAAGCAAAATATCATTTTATTACTTCTCAGGCCACTGTCCAAGAACGCTCTGTGCTCTTGTTCTGATAATTAGAGCTTAAAAAATGCCAGAGATCTAAGCAAGAATCCTTTCCCCACTAATTGGATTTCTAATCTTGAGATCTTAGGATCTTTTGGCTGTCCACGTGGAGGAAAAAAATTGAAGACTTGCTTTCAGTCATTCATTTTTTTATTCATTCCAGAAATGTATTAAATATCTACCTTCTGCCAGGTCTGCTCTAGGAGCTAAGGATACAGCAGTGAACGGAATACATTGAAGTCCTTCTCCTTATTGAGCTCACATTTCACAGATGAGATAAACAATATTTATTATTTCTTTGTTTATAGCTTATTTTATCTGTAGAATAAACAAACAAAATTGTATTTTATGTATTTTGTATTTAATATAAATTCTGCAAAATTATATAATATAATATATAATATATATATAAAAAATATATATAAGTATATATTTATAATTATATATGTGGTATATAATATATATAGTATACATGTAGTGTAGTATATATATAGTATGTATATACAATTCCCTACAGTGTTAGGATTATGAAGAAAGTAATTCAGGGTAAGGGAAAAGGGAGTGATGTGGGCTCCTATCTTATATGGGTGGTCAAGGTAGGCCTTACTGAGACAAAAACCTGACATAGGGAGAGATAAATTGAAGCATTTAAAATAAATTCTTCCCTCTACATTTGTTTTAATTCATATTCCTTCAATTATTAGTGAGGTTAAATATGTTTCCATATGTTTCTTGGCAATAATTATTTATATGTGTGTGAATGTGGCAGGGCGAGAGAGGGGGGCTATTGTCGTCTATCATGAAGTCCTTTTTGATCCCCAACCAAAATTGATTTAATCTTACTTGGAAGTTCAATAAAATTGTATTTGTGTCTCTTGTGTGCTTATCATACTCCACCTAGTATTTGAAATATTTTTTGCTTGTCTTATCTTCAAAGTGTCAATCTTTTGAGGTCTGCAATTATTTATTTAATCTGCATCACCCTTTCTATGTAGCTTAATGTGTTGTATGTGGTAGGGGTTCAGTAGGTCTTTCTTGAATTAGGCTGAATCATGAGTGCACAGGGATTTGATCTCAGATAACCTTAGATGAGATTGTCTTTTCCAAGTCTTTAGGTGTTTTTGCTTTACTCTGTTATATGAGTTTAGTAATGGTTTGTGTCCTGTGACTGTGTACAGATCACAGGGAAAACTGTCACATTATTTTTAATTTTCTTGATATTATACACAAGTTTATTTCAATATAATAGAGTCCTCTGATTTCTGATTATTTCTGTACAAATATTTCTTCCTTCCTATGAAGGAAGGTTTTCTCTCTCTCTCTCTCTAGATTTGCATTTGCCCTTTGTCCACACACCGATGTTATCCATCTTGGCGGTGACTGCTGTATTCACTGACCCAACCCCGGGGTCAATACTAGGTCTTGTCTTCAGCAATTCCACCTTTCCCCGAATTTGTACAAAACCCCAAGGAGCCACTGACAAACACAACTATGTAAAATACAAATATTATAGTATTTTAATAACGTAATCATATTAACATCCAATACCCAAAAGGAAATCAATTACTTACCCTGGCATTATTCTAACTGTAGTTTCCCTGCCCTTCCCCCCGCCCAAAGTCGAGTGTTCCTGTGAAAGCTTTCATAAACCAAAATGACCTAAAGCAAAGAAGCAATGATCATTCATTTGTATGGAAAATGTTTCCAGCATTGCCAGATTCAAAAAGTAACCTCTCTTAAACTTTTCTGACACCTTAGGCGACATCTCGCTAACGGATGCACAGACTAAATTGAGATAAAGCACAGAAGCTCACAGATACAATTCAAAGCCCTTGAGGCTTGTCGCCGAGTGTAATTCCCAGGCAAGGAGCGGGACGGGGACACTCCAGACACTCTCGGGGTGCGCGCTGCCTCCGTAATGACTCACTGGGAAACAAACGCCGAACGCTATTTGCACTTTTCGCCTTTTTCATAAAAACAAAAATCCTCCTCAGATTTTTTTCAGTTAGTGAAAACAGGTACCAATATAGGTCTTTCACAAAAGCAAAGGGGCCTAATGCGATCCTTCGAAAAGTGAGGGATACCTGGATATAAGAATAAATGTTGTAATGAAGGAAACATGTTCCTAAATAAAGCCAAGCTACTGTACTATTAGAAATGGTGAGGTTAGAACCTGTTTGTCTCTTCAGGGCGTAGCATCATGATGTCTACAGAATTTAGGTAGTCATTCCTACTTATGATCCTTTGATATACTGATAATAAAACAGGAAAGAAGAGTGTGCTTAAAGGGACAAACTAGTCCCATGCATCCCTGGGTATGAAACCGCGGAACCTCAGCAGGCAGCAAGAGAACCACATTAACTGAGTCCCAAGAGTCCACCAAGTCTGTGCAGAGCTGGTTGCCACAGTGGCGGCTGGAACAACACCGGCAGCCAAAGGATCCAGAAACAGGAGGTCAAAGGATGCCAAGTGGTGCAAAAGAGGTGGCTGATACAGATCTCCTTCTAGCGCTGAACTGTCACGGATGATGTAGAGTCTGCATTTCGGTATCAGATTAGGCAAGCAAATCTGTTGCATAGAGAATGCAATTTGAATGGGGTTTGTTCCTATTTCTGTTACACAAGAAAGTCTATCATGAAGAAATAGTTCGCTATTCCTTGCCAGGTGGTCAATCCACCTCTTGTGGGGCAACAGAGGGCCTTTCATATTGTAAATGCAGCATCTCAGAAATGCAGAATCTACCTCGCTTAATGCCCCAAGATTTGACTTTCAGAACCAAAACCTGAAGCTCAGAACATTCACATACGGTTTGCTAAAAAAATCACAGCTACGAAATAGAAGGATCAGGGCAGTCCGTGCCACAGGTGTTCTGACTCCCTGCCCAGGGCTTTTAGTAACATACCTCACCATATAAATACTGTGTCTTCCCTAAGCCTGTCTGGTACTGGCTGTGAGATAGTTGCCTGGATTCTGGCCCCCTCCATTCCACACCTACACTGACTCTCTGGAACTCCGGACATGCCCTGACAATCAAGATCCCCAACCCCGAAAACGCAAAGATCGTTCCATTTGTAGGGAACACAGCCAGCATCTAAGATTCATCAGAGCTCGCTGCACAGAGTGTAAACCAGTTTCTGCTGCACCAGGGAGGACACCGCCTGCCCCACTGCGGGAATACCAAGCGAGTGTGTGCATCATGCTCAAGTTAGCGCAAGAGGGCTGCCCTCCAAGACCCAATGGCAAGAGTGGACTTCCAGTCTCTGAAATGGGCTTTCTCCCCAAAGAAAACATCAAGAGAAAGTTCATCCATGACCAGAAATCACCCACTGCCAACTATTGGTGCTTTTTCTGGGAGTCCAAAATGTCCTCTAGCTGAATGTAGGTTCTGGCAATCATATTCCTAAAACAGAGCTCTGAGCCAACCACTGGCTTTTTCCTCACTGCTTCCATTTAAGAGACTGAATGAGAGGCTTCCTTTCTCAGAGATTTCAAAGTCATCACTATCCATTGATGTCTGTGTGTTTGCACTGTCTAAAATGACGTTTCTGATTTTCATTCATCAAGTATTGAAAGAATGTACATTTGTCATAAAGCTCTTATGCTCAGCACTATATAGGATACCAGAATATACAAAGCACACAGAACTCACCATTTCCTTCTATTCATAGATAGGTAGCAAAGCAGTTTGAAAGTTTTATAGAAATACAAGGATTTATTTAAGGTACAGACCTGCACCTACAATATCTAGGAACGATTAATGTATTCAATTCTGATGTCTGACAAATATTCTGACAATCTGAGAAATACAGTATAGATAATGGCCCATCCTTATACACATTCTCACACAAACAGCATATTAGAATTCACCAGAACAGAACTTGTAAACAATTTTCTGTTTTGTTAACTGTACAATTGTCAATTACCTAAAGACCATCCACATGGGTCGGTACTAATTCAATGGAACCAAGGGCAACAGGTAAGTGAAGAGATAAAAATGAGTAAGAAAGTAAACTCTCAGATCAGACATTCTTGACCTCTTAAAGTCTCGATGACATACACAGGCTGTACTAATAAACGCAGGACTGAAATTACCAACATTCCTCTTTGGAAAATATACTCATGGCTCTGTACACTGTAAGTGTAGTACACTTATAATAAAGAATTATAACATATTTTTAAAATATCAATATTAGAAAATACTAGTGTGCTATTCAAACTATATTAAGGAATAAAATATAGTATTTAAGAACTGTGTAAATAGTCTTATCTACTTTGATAATTGTGTTGAAAAGCATTCAGATGGTCAGACATAGGTATAAGCTAAAATCTGCACTGGGTCATTTTTCTACTCGATCTACTTAAGTACAGAAAAAAGCTTCAAACATCTGTTCCAAATCCTCCCTAAAATCAAAATTAAAAATTCACATAAAGATCCAGCAACAAGTCAATAGAAAAGAAAATATGTATATGTGATCTCTTTATGCATAAGTTCTGGTCTCATTTTAGAAATTTAGGGCATCTATTACTTTAGGGAATGTTTGTTTCTAGTGTTTTTAATATTTGCACTGCAAAATCGATTTTCCTCCTGATCCCAAGAACCCCTCAAGTATGATGGGGTGAACATTTATTAAGCAGTGACCTGGAGTCCTGAAAATCTAGAACACTCCAAAAGATTCTAATTTACCTTTTGACAGATTTAATTTATAATTATTATGATAGGTTGAATAATACTGTCCCTAAAATTCCTGTCCACCCAAAACCTCACACTGTGACTTTATTTGGAAATGGGATCTCTGCGGACGTAATTAGTTAAGGATCAAGATGAAATCATACTGGACTAGGGTTAACCCTAAACCCAATAAAAATGTGCTTGTAAGAGTCAGGAAAGGACACAGAGGGAAAAGGTCATGCGAAGACAGAGATTAGTTACACTGTCGCAAGCTAAGGAAGGCCAGGAGCCACCAAAAGCTAGAGAGGTGAGGAAGGATTCTCCCCTACAACCTTTAGAGGGAGTGTGGCTCTGCCAATACCTTGATTTCAGACTTTTGGCCTCCAGAACTGTGAGAGAAGAAATTCCTATTATGTTTGTGACAATTTGTTACAGCAGTCACAAGAAACTAATACAAGCGACATGATCTACTCCAGGGCCTAAGTCCATTGATGGAAGTTTAACCTGGAGACAAACATATTCCCTTTACTGGATCCCAAATTTACACCGTGTTGAATCGATTGTAAATAATGTGCAACAGGGGCACCTGGGTGGCTCAGTTGGTTGAGTGACTGCCTTCGGCTCAGGTCATGATTCCAGGGTCCTGGGATCGAGTCCCACATCGGGCTCCCTGCTCTGCGGGGAGCCTGCTTCTCCCTCTCCCACTCGCCCTGCTTGTGTTCCCTCTCTCGCTGTGTCTCTCTCTGTCAAATAAATAAATAAAATCTTTAAAAAATAATAATAATAATAATAATAATAATAATAATGTGCAACAATGGTGCTAAAAAATTAATTATTCTCCTAAGAGTCTTAATTTAGGGAAAAAGTTCAATAATAAGATGCATAGAAGATGTCTTCGTCCACTTCTATTTTATCATATGTTCTCCCATTTAAATATTTTTGAAGTCAAAGCTAATTTAAAAGTCATCTTAAAGTTCAAAGTTAAATAGACTTTATAAAACAACTGTTTTCAAAACACTATGTGTGTTAGTCTCAATTTAGCCTTCACGTTTTACAAGATGTGATAATCAAATTGCTTTTTTTAAATGTATATTTATGGCATTTTACCTTCTCTTAAAAATCATCATAGAATGAAGTGCAAATTCAACCCTACACTTGCCATAAATGAGGTGATCTCAACTGTCACTTTACAAGTTGTACTCGAGAGTGACTTTATTTCTCCCTAATATTTCTTGCCTTGTATGAAATGGCTCCTTCAGACTGTCATTCCTGCATTCTTTTACTGCCCACAGACCAGTAAAGGTTGGCTCCATCCGGGCTTCCTCAGGGCATCCTGCTCTGTCAGAATGTCAAGGCCAGCAGGGTTCCAGTATTACTTACCCTTTATAGGCTATTGTTCCCACCAACTATATTGTTGTACGTTGTCATCTAAAGGGCGTATAAGATTTATGGCTAATTCAATGGTCCTGAGCCACAGTAGCAAGAACCTTTCAAGAGACAATCATATCCTTTTAAGGAAATTACAGAGCTGGCCATAATTTGCTGCCTCCAAAATCTACCAGACCAGATTACAAGTCCTATGAAAATTAAAACCAAAGTGACACTGCTTAGCATTTGGGATTGAAATAAACAAAAGGGATACACATGGCTTAGAATCCCAGAAGTCAGAGAAATGTCTTCGTTCTTTAAAACAGAAACATAACAAAGTTTTCAGAAGGTAATCATATGGTTACTCTCATTGGGGAGCCTAAAGCAGAGAAGGACAACTTTTCAGTTGCAATTTTTTATATCGTATGAGAACAGGGAGAGTTGTCATCATTCGGCAAAGTGGGTGTTTTAACAGTGAGCCTCTGAGTGCAGATGCTTCAGTCCATGTGAATGTGTTGACAGGGGGCAAGGCCAAGGGAACCCTTAAGGTAAATAGTGCCCCCTGCCTTGGAGTCCCCTACTCCAGGAACATGCAGTGAAGAACAAAATGACAGGACAGGATGTTCTGAAGAGCAAGTACGCACCTCAGCACCACATCTCCATCTCTCAAGCACCTAAGGGTCCATTTTATGAGAAGGAACAACAGTTGGTCCCTGTCCCATAAAATGTCAAAGTATATGCCTAGAAAGGTAAAGTGCCAGTAGAACTAAAAGGAGCCCCTCAGGTTTCTGATATCTGCTATAAAATATATTTTTAATCAATTGAATTTTATTTCTGCTTTGGCTAAATTACAACATGCTTTAGGATGTTGATGAGCTCTACTTTACACTGAGTAGATGTTTGGACTATAATCAAACTCCTTAAGTGAGTTTTTAAGATCCTTCGTAATTGGACTCCCTCGAACAGCTTTCATTTTTTCCCTACTCCTCCCCTTGACCCTGAGCTCCAGCAAATCTGAAGATTACAGGTTTGGAGGCACTATGCTGGGTGTTAGGTTACAGGCATTCCTGTCGTCAAGGAAATCAACAAGAAGTGCAGTAAGTACAATAAGAGCTACATATATACAAACACGGGACACTTGACCCAGTTTGGGGGTCACAGAAGGCTTTCTAGGAAAAATGTCCAGAGCAACATCTGAAAGGTAATTAGGGTTAGGCAACTTAGGTTGTATGCACAAGTTTTCCTTACAGAGGGAACAGCCTGTGCAAATGCTAGGACGTCAGAAATTCCTTGAAAACATGACAAACATTCTCTAGCTTATCTCCAGCTTCAATTTGTCAATGGTATCTAAGTGCCAGTTACCGTGAGTGAATTTGAGATGAGTTCTCAACACAAGTTTCCCCCCCAGGTTCTCCTAAATTTCACAAGTTTCCTGGGCTCAGGCCAATTATAGGAACCAAGAAACAAGCCTACACAAATTAAGAGTGGGATGATATACGTATCATTTTGTGAATTGCCATCCCTAAGTACAGTATTCTTCCCTAAACTATAATGCCTGGCCCCATGTGGCTCTGTTAATTGTTTTATTTCACTCACTGTTTAAATTGTTCTCACTCTTCAATAGACTGAAGGCCTGTGGTCTCCGTGAAAGACATCCTAAAAGCAAACTTGGCTTTGAGCAGCTGTTTCTCTTCTGTAATCTTTTATATTTCATACAATTCAGGTTCATTGGTCTCCCTGACAATATCCTCATTTGAAAACACAAAAGCAAAGCAGGAACAATGCTATCAACCATGCGTGTTAAAAGCATGACATCTCCCCACCTCCATTTTGGCCTGACCCCTCTCATTTTTCATCCCTTGGCCTCATTCCCAAGTTCTTCCAGTCATCCCCTAAGCTACTAGAAAAATATGTTGGATGAGAACTTGGCAAAATATGGCCCTTCTTTAGCTAAATATACATGTGTAATACACATATGTGTTCAGAAAAGAAGTAGGCAGAACTAATTTCATATACACCACAGTGGCACCACATCTGTTCTCCATAAATGTCAATTAAGAGGGAGAATTAGCTTGGAGTTGGCCCAGAGACTAGAAACTCTCGTGTGTTCAATTCCTGGCACTTTCTTTTGACTGACAATGTGATGCTTCACAAATATTTTACCCTTTTGGCACTCAACTTTCCTTCTCTGTAATGTCTACTGGTCACCGTGTGTACTTCCTAATTTCTGTGTATAGTTTTCACTAATCTTGATAAGTATTCAATTTAGAGGGAGAAGGGAGATCATATGCATGAAAAAAATAGAGCTCTTTCTGGTTTGCAAAATTACTTGATTAAAGTTAAGACATGAAGTACAAATATTGTCCATGTAAGTCTATTTTTAATGCCAAGTTCTGATGTTAAAATATGCTCACATTTTTACCTATCACTTGTGGCATGTACTTTCTACTCCAAAAGATAAAATACTATAATTCTAGAAGTTTTCTAGGTAATATCAACATCCTTCAATTTGATTTTTAAAATATATTTCCTTTTCTAAGGCTCACACACAAAAACATAGATCAGTCCATTTTTTTAAACTCCAACAGTAAATAAATTGTGATTCTAATTATCTTTATGTGCTGCCTGACTTATAAAAAATTAAAATAAAAATTTTAATAGAAATTAAAATGAAAGTCTGTGGCAATGCTTGTCTTCAGAAGAGCTCTAAGAAATTTATAAATACTTCTTCAACCATTTCTGGTGTTCTAATTTAAAATGATGCATCATGCAAGAGTTATAAACAATTTTTTCTTATAAGATTACCTCCAAAGCTTGGTATCAGTTCTTATAAGTCATTTCCTATGATTTCTGAATCATTTGGCGAGTAGTTATACATCTGAGTGTAACTGAGTGACCTAAATAACTTCTGATTCATCACGCCCCCATCCTATTTTATATTTAGCTGTATTTGCTCCCCAAATGGGAATGTCAACAAGGAGCAAGGTTGTATCCAAATAGTCTCCAACTTATAGTTTTATTGTTCACTTCCCCAAAGACATGTTTACATCTTTTGTTCTCCTAAGTTTTTCTTATTTTAAGTTCTAAGCCATATGGTTTTGTCAGGCAAATATACAGATCTTAAAGCTGGAAAAAAAAATCTCAAGGTTGACTAGTTTCAACTACCTAATAATGCAGGAATATCTTCGTAAACTCTCTGAAAGGTAATCCAGACACTGAACAGTTCTAGGATGGCGAACCCATAAAATCACACAGAAACCAATTTCTTGTATTCCCAAATTAAGACTACTTGCCTTTTCCAATGTGTGGTGAGAACAACATCCCTGCAGGCCTTTGCATGACTCGCTCCCTAACTACATTCAAGTGTCTACTTCAGTGTCACCTTCTCAGAGAGGCTTGTCATTTCTTCATAATACTTACTGTCACCCAACATTAAACTATAGGTCTACTTGGGTTTTCCTTGATTATCTGATGCAACACAGAAAATAAACCCCAAGAAAACAGGGACTGTATTTTACTACCAATGTATCCCCAGCTTCTAGAATAATGCTTGGTATATAGTAGGTGTCAGAAATGGTTGGCGATTGATTGAATATTGAACTTCAGTGGGCATCCCTGTATCTTTCACCACTGATCCTTTTTGGAAGCAAATGAGAGTAAACATTCTTCTACCTAACAGCCAATATTCAGATATTTAAAAACATCTTTTCTTTTTTTTCTTAAAGATTGATTTATTTATTTTAGAGAGAGAGTGGGGGAAGTGGCAGAGGGAGAGAGAGAGAATCTCAAACAGACTCCCTGCTAAGCATGAAGCCAGGTGCCAATTCAGTCTCACAACCCTACAATCATGACCTGAGCAAAACCAAGAGTTGGACGCTTAACGACTGAGCCACCTAGGCGCCCCAAAAACACTTTTCAAACTCTTTCCTTTCAGAACTATAGTACATGGCAGCAGAAAGCATTTTCAAGAGCATGATTTTAGAATGTAATTTTATCATCTCAAAGCAAACAGCCACCAAAGTAAATCTGGGGAGCAGGACGTGGGACCCAAGATATTAGAAGTAATATAGTGATTTTTGATTAGGAGATGGAATTGGGGAACAGGGAAGAAATCTGGACTATTGCTATTTTCTCTATTTAAGGGGTAGTACAGAAAATGAATTACCAGGTCAATACAACAGCTTTTTGATAGAGTGCTATAAATTCCAACAAGCTGTAGGAATGGCCACAATATTAATTCTTTCTCAACAAAAGTGTTCTATGTTACCTAAGGAATTAACTCATAGTTTCTTTATCTGTAAATTGAGGGGGTAGACAAGATTATCTTCAACCTTCTGACAGCTTTGAAATTATCCTTACAACCAACTTCCTTCTAGTTAATAAATGATACCTGAAAAGAACATAAGTCTTCTGCTGAGATTGGAGATGTGGGGGTGGGGCTGAGGACCTGAGCAACATGAGAGTTTTGGAACAGCCTTTCTCAGAACTGAGCTAGGGAACTTTAAAGAATCATGACCTGAGCTGAAGGCAGTGGTTTAACCAACTGAGCCACCCAGGCGCCCCACAAATCTCATTTTCAACAATCATTTTAACCTCCTCTTCAACAAGTCTTTTATATGAGTTTCTATGACTAGCAAAATAATCTGGCTTTCAGTCTTATCTGCTCACCAAAAAGGCAAGCAGCCAGGAGTAGAGGAGGGCCAAGAGTGCAGAGTTGGCCCCATAGCCTGTCTTCAACACAAGTATGCTCCGCCTTCTTACCTCCTATAAAACTGTACCCACATTCTTTGTCCTTCAGAAAGTCAGCTAGGGAATATTAAGCAACCTTCCACGCTGACCAAATTCTTTTCATTTACCTTGCTAATTTTCTTCTTAGATTACCTCCATCTTCACTTTAGAAAATAGGCCCAGCACTAGGGTCTCAAACTTGTATTATCACAGCATATTTTTTCCATGTTTCTAGTCCTCTTTGCAGATCTCCATTTATCATTACCACTTTCCTTTTTCCAAAACAATGAGTACTTCTCTAAGGACTAGGCTGTGGCCCAGTCTTCTTCACCTTTCCTTCCTTACAAATATCCACAGAAGGACCCTATCACCAAAATATTTACTGATTGCAAGAATTCCTTCCTCATGTCCCCAGTGAGGCTTCTTCCCCTCTGCCAACACTATCTTCCACCAGATAAAGACATTGTTACCTGGAGGA
Organism: Mirounga leonina; assembly: GCF_011800145.1. Classification (NCBI taxonomy): domain Eukaryota; kingdom Metazoa; phylum Chordata; class Mammalia; order Carnivora; family Phocidae; genus Mirounga; species Mirounga leonina. Next base: position 21,287,115 of record NW_023270454.1, read on the forward strand.
AACCGGTTTCCTGTCTGTAATTTGCTGAGTCACATTTGCCATTACTCTGCTATAATCATCCAACACTTGTTTTCTATTTGCACCTTATCCTACAAAAAGTGTGTCTCTTCATTCAACTCTTTATGGTTTTCTCAGCCAAAATACAAAGTTCAACTTCTGCATCATGGATGCTTCCTTCAACCTCTCACTGGCCATCAATCAGATCAACTCTTTTCCCACCTACACAGCACCCATTCCTTCACTATTTGCTCTAGGAGCTCTGGGAGCAACATCAGGAAGCATGATCATCCCACACTTCACAGGTAGGAAAATTGAGGCCTTGACAAGATAGTTAATTACCTAAGATGGTAGACTAGACAAGCGTGGTGGTGACTCACTGTACTCATGAAAGTAACATTGATGTGTTCAAAACAGAAACTGCTAGATAACATCTTATGAATGTATTTTACCAAGAATTTAGGTGAACACATGACTGATTTTCCACTGGTCTCTTCCCCATCTGAGCACAGACGTTTATATAGGTTTAACTTCATCCCAAAGAGCCCAGGCCAGAGAATGATAAAAAAAAAACCTGAGGGCACATTCGCCAAACCTCCCTTTCCAGAACTCAAGCATCCAGCCTGTCCCCAGGTCCTTGTGAATGAGAATATCATCTTCTCTAGGGTTGCTTGAAAGGCACATCTTTCCTATTATTTCATTTTCAACATGAGGAAGTCTTCCTCTTCTTAATCTCCACTTCTCTTTTCCATAAAAAAAAAAAACTGTAACAAAGTCAGAAATAAAGTATTTCTCTTAGTGATCTCTCAAATAGATGGAGACTATCAGTGTCCTGCTTTACAAAATGCTGAGCCATGCTTTATTGTTCTGCTTTAGGTATTCAACTTCGTATTTCCTTGGATAAAGTGATGACTAGCATCCAATAACATTTTGCTTAAGCAAGATTTCATCTTAGACAATCTGACAGTGTCCTACACTATGCATATGTAACCTGAAAACTTTCAGAATACATGAAAGAATTTGGATTTCTAGATAAGAATACTTTGTGTTCGTTTTCCATTGCTGCGGAACAAATGATCACAAACTTAGCCATTTAGAAAAAGATGACTTTATTAACTCAGTTTCCTAGGGCCAGGAGTCTAGCACATTTCTCTTGGGTCCTGTGTTTATGGTCTCACAAAGCTGTAAACTGTCAGCCAGAGTAGGACTTTATCTGAGGCCTAGGACCTTCTAGGCTTCTTGGTTGTTGGCAGAATTCAGCTCCCTGTGATTATAGAACTGAGATAATCTCTTTATTTCTGGGGGCTCCTGGGTGGTTCAGTCGTTAAGCATCTGCCTTCGGCTCAGGTCATGATCCCAGGGTCCTGGGATCGAGCCCTGCATCAGGCTCCCTGCTCGGCGGAGAGCCTGCTTCTCCCTCCCCCACTCCCCCTGCTTGTGTTCCCTCTCTCGCTGTGTCTCTCTCTGTCAAATAAATAAATAAAATCTTTAAAAAAAAATCTCTTTATTTCTGGCTTTTACCTGAGACCCATCCTCACCTCCTGGAGTCTACCCATGGTTTACTGCCATGTGGCCTTCCTTATATTGTGGCAGGTTACATCTTCAAGGCCAGTAGGACAGAGCCATTCTTGCTTTGAATCTCTCCCTCCAGACTTCTAAGACAAAGTCTTATATAATATAATGTAATCATGGAAGTGACTAGCCCATCATATTCACAGGTCCTTCCCACAATCAAGCGGAGAAGATTGTATAGGATATGTTCAACTATTGGGGCAGAGCAGGGAGGATGTGTGTCAGAGCCCCATGTTAGAATTCTGCCTACCAAAATGGTTCAGACAGGAGTTGCCTCCTGAAGAGACATGAGTCATCCATTTTTTCTGAGGTTATCACAGAGGATAATTAATGGAGTTAGTCAAGTCACAGATGCAGCAATTGCTGTTTTCAGTGGGCATTTTCCCAACACTGTGACCCTAGTAGGATGTTCACCTGTCTGTGAGAGGCTAAGGGACTGTTGTTCGCAAATCTACCACCAGTCTGGAGTCTACAAGATAAAGAAAATTCAATAACCTATGAATGGGTACTAAGTATTTTAATTTTAAAGCTTTTGAGCATGGGGGATTCTTTGTGCTGATAATTCTAGACAAGCTTTGGGGGAAGAATTCAGAAGATAAACTTTCAAGTAGTTTCGTGCTTTTAAGGCTGTTTCAGGCATGAATTATCAATAGCATGCCATAAACCCTTTCCCATAAAAATTTTAAGCTTAGCCTGAGAAATTATGATGTTTGAAAGAAAGCAAAATAATAATAGTCTTCCTCATTAGTATTCTAAAACTGCAGGCTAGCAAAGCTTACAAATACTCAGTCTATGATAGCATACATGAACAAAAATTAATAAAAATGTGCCAGGACATCATATTTGCAATATTTAACTTCACATTCAGTAAAATGTAACATTGCTCCTGTTTAATTTTTTTTTTTTTTAGTTATTAGATAAAACTTTCCATAAACCTTACTAGATTAAAAGACTTTTTTTTCCCACAGTGCTTCTATTTTGAGCTTTAAACATGTATGGTTTTGATAGTGCCAGCTAAGTCAATTAAGACAGGGAGCTAATGTTGTCTCCCTAAATTGTGAGGTTGTCTACCATCAATTGTAATCAGCCTTCCCCAGGATATAGACCCAGGGAATTCTCTTTCCACCAACTGCCAATCTATGCCTACCACAACATGCACAGGAACATGGTAAGAAGAGGCTGATTCAGCACAAATCCACTATGTACTACCACGAAATAACTCAATGCATCTATTCAATAGATCCCAGAGCAATTTCTTCATCTTTGAAAATGAAGGCACCACATTCGTATTTGAACCTCAAATCAGATGCTACAGGTTTCTTTTCATTCGTGTTTTCTAGTTTGCGTAACTTGCGTCAATTCAGTTGGAACTAAGAATTCCGGCAGTTTTTCTCCTTCTCTTCTTGGGTTTTGGATGCTCTTTCTGCACCGTGGGATCTTTCACTGTAAAGCATCTCATTCCAGGCAAGTTCTATGGGGACACATGAGCTGGAAATGATGCTGGCTCTAAGAAGAGCCTGACTTGCTGGCATTGTTCTTGGCTCTTCAGGAACTTCTCAACAGTGTCCAGCATTCTCAAGCAGCATCCAATTATATCCAGGCCTCCTGAGGATCTATGTAGGCTGTCTCACTGCTTATTCTCAGCATTCTGTAATGTCTGTGTCTCTGGATCATGGCAGATCCAAAACATGCCTTTAGATTTCTTTTAGCAAGTGTTTGGTTCTATGCAAATCCTCAGTATATGGTTTTTATTTCATACCTATACAAATCACAGGCCTGGATCTTTTTGTCTTTGAGAATGTGCTATCCGTATCTAGGTTTTTGCCATTTTTCTAGTGTGCATGTGGGAGGTGGGGAACTAAGCGGGGGTGGTTGACAGTTCATGTTCAGAATTGAAGAGGGAGAAATCAGAGGACATAGAAAATAATATAAGCATATTTTCTGGATATAGGAATATTCTGGAAGAATATATAAGAAACTGTCAACAATTGTCACCTTTGGAGAAGACCAGAGAATTGAAGAGACTATTGATTATACACCACCGATTATTGATTATACATTCTATTTGAATGTGTTCTACTCATTCATTTTATAAATGTGCATTTAATTTTTTCAATTAAAAATGAAAATGAGGAGCACATGGGTGGCTCAGTTGGTTAAGCACCTGCCTTCAGCTCAGGTCATAATCCCAGGGTCCTGGGATCGAGCCCCACTTCAGTCTCCCTACTCCGCAGAGTCTGCTTCTCCTTCTCCCTCTGCCCCTCCCCCTGTTTGTGCTATCTCTCTCTCTCAAATAAATGAATCTCTTTTAAAAAAATGAAAGTAAAAAACAATGAACACTCAAATGAATACTGTGTCAGTTTGATTTAAGAAGAGAATAGAGAAGTTCACTGATGTGAATCGACATCAATTAGAGCTAAAGTGACAAACCACCTCCCCTTTCGCAGAAAGGAGCATTTCTTCTTCATTCAAACAAAACCTTGCCAAGCACTCTTCTGGGTGCCATAAAAATTCACACAAAAGACATCATACCATTTTCATCCCCCAGGAAGCAGAGATGTGTCAGACATATCAACCAAAGAATAGAAGTTAAAGCAGCTGATGGTTAAATGCCAGAAAGTCTCTTCTGGCACGAAATGCACAATAGTTGGAATCATACTGTTATGAGTTGAATTGGATCCCCCCTAAAAGAGATATATTGGCATCCTAACCCCTAGTGCCTCAGAATGTGACCTTATTTGGAGATAGGGTCTTTACAGAGTGATTAAGTTAAAATGAGATCATTAGGGTGGGCCCAGTCTGACATGCTGGTGTCCTTATAAAAAGGGGAAATTTGTACACAGAGACTGGCCCATATAAAAAGAAGATAATGTGGAGACACTAGGAAAGCACCATCTCTGAGGCAAGGGGGGCCCAAGGCAGCCAGAAGCTGGGAGAGAAGCCTACTACAGACCCTCCGTCACAGCACTCAGAAGAAACCAACCCTGCCAACACCTTGATCTCAGTCTTCCAGCTTCCAGAGCTGTGAGACAGCACATTTCTGTTGTGGAAGCCACCCAATTTGTCAAACCTTGTTACAGGAGACCATCGAAGCTAGTATATACACATTAACTTACTGACTGTTAAAATGAACCCACCCTTCCTACCCAACCACAAATTAGCCTTGAAAAGAGAAAGAATAGAAAGCCATGTAGATTAACCTCAACTGTGCTCATTGTAGCTTCCTTTCTCATCAGTGGTTCTCAACCAGAGGAGACATGCCATCCAGGCGACATTTGCCAACACCTGGCGACATTTGGGGTTGTCACGACAGGGGGGATTGCTGCTGGGATCCGGTGGGTGTAGAGGCCAAGGATGCTGCCAAACACCCTACGATACACAGCTCAACCCCCAACAACGAAGCTTCATCTGGCCCAAAATGTCAAAATCACTGGTTGATAAATTCTGTTTCTGATGACATTAAACCAAGTTTTCTTTCTACATAACATATTGTATTTGTACAGTATTATATACTATATACATAATATATTGTATTTTCTTTCAACAAATAGTTGAATGCCTATTATATTCCATGTGCACATAAAAGGACATTTGTGAAAATATATATTCATTCAGTATCATGAACAGCAAGTAAAATGTGGCACATCGTACAAAAAGTGACTCTTCTCCAAATACCTTGCCTCTTTCTGCTTACCACCCCCTTATTTATCTAACTAATGTTAGGCTCATTGTTGTGTTTCAGTTTTGCAATCTAGTTAAAGTAATATATCATCCCCTCCATGTTATAACTTCAAAATCATCTCTAATAAATTAGCACATGTCTCAAGAAAGCAACTGCTCTGAAGCTGGTTTTAGATTCCCTGCTCTTGTAAAGCTTGTGGGAGGTGACTCGGGCTAAGAGAAAAGAAATTAACAGACAGCTGTTGCTATGTTCTGATCTGATGGGACTGAAGCCACATATTCTGTGGTTTCTCTCCCGGTTTTCTGTGCAGTCTCCCCAGTATAGTACCTCTGTCTTCTTATTCCACAAAGGGACTAAAGCCTTTTTTTCCCCATTTAAAATATGTCTAAACCCTTTCATTCAACTGTCAAAAAAGTAAAATACTGATTTTCTTCTTTAAAGAATGTGTAATGTGTTAATAGGGTTTTTTTTTTTTTATTTCCTTTGATGAGTTTAGATTTAAATCCCAAATTGAGATGGCTATTGAAAAGATGTCTTGTAGTTTCATATAAATGCCTGATGGTCTTTTATCCACATTAACCATTGTATATTTGAACTTGATGGACAGTTTTTCTCAAAAAGAAAAAAAGAGAAGGTTCTAAATTACCCCAAAGATCAGAATGAAATGCACGGGCAGCTTTACTCCATGCATATTAGCATTTACTCATTTATTCATTTATTCACTATACCTTAGAACAGTTTCCTGCGGTTTTTGACTAGGAGAAATCTGTCTGAACAGTTCATGCTGTTAATGAAAGGGGACTATTTTTTCCACATAAATGTTTTAAAGCCATTGACCTGATTCGCAGTAACTCTAAATGGATGGGTTTAACTATAAAACTTCCCAGGTGAATGGTTTCTCAAAGACAAAAGAAGTTGTGTGCATTTAAAAACGTAATTGAGGAGCAAGCATTGCCTACATTACGCACAACACAGCTGCATATAAACATAAGGTATTACAACCTCATGTCACATTTTTACTTGAATATTTTACCGTTGGAAGAATTCTTGTATAAGCCATTTGAAGAGCCTCGAGGGAAATTTGCAAGCCCCAGAAGAAGGTCCACATCTTTTTTTGTTATATATGTTGGTAATGGTTTTGTTGCAACCTTGGAATGCTGTAAGTAAAGGAATAGAAGAAACTTAAAATGCCACCTAGAAAAAAGTTTGCATGTGTCTGTTTATTTACTTGTTTGCTTGGTTGTGTGTTTCCTGGGAGCACGAGCTCCGTGAAGTCTTCTGTCAAATACCAGGCTTGCTTCCAAAAAAACAGGGTTTCTTCAGGGGGCGGAAAAGAAGTAAATCTCACCGGCGGAGTCGTGAGCAAACGGAAGGATGACAGAGATGTGTGGAGTGCGCAGCTTCAAGATGAATGCTGTCAGCATAAATTAAGTGTGGCTCCTGGAAGACAAACAGCAGTAGCACCAGAAAGACAGAGTTATTTGCAGGCTTAGAACTGAAAAGCAGATGAGAAAATAAAAAGACAAAACAGTGTGTAGTGCAAAGCTTGGAGAGGGCAGCCTGTGGGGAAAAGAAATGCTCAGGGATTTTATTGTGGTGCAGGACACGGAGCATGAAGGGACTGTAAGAAAGGGAGCGCTCCAGAGAGAAAACGTCAACCAGAAATAAAAAGTACAGGACAAAGGGATCATGAATATATGAGGAGTCACAGCAAAGACAGCAAAGCTGTGTTAAAGAACTGAGGTTGAATAGAGATTGAAGGAATCTCAAAAGGCGCCTGAAAGCACCCTCTATCACAGAGAAGGCAGCAACAATAGATAAAGATACACAAGTCACAAAAGCAACTTTGAAATATTGGCATAGCCCATGGGTTTATTCCATTAATAAATAATAGGAGCTAGAGAACGGCTATAAATTCCCTGATGAGACAGGATTGATGATTTAAAACTACACCAACACCCCTATAGTATGCTTCTAATTCACTCTTCTGTTTAAGTGGAACTCTTAATCGACTTGATGATTGCCAAATCATCCCCTTTAATTAAAGTATTGCTTAAAATCTCTATTCAATTTTCCATCTCAAGTAGAAGTCCTTGGGTGGACCTGTCGATGGAAGCAATGTCAGTACATAAGCTCTACTGATTCATTCTGTTTACGCTCTTACCTAATTTTTAGAGATAAAAGGACAGATGGTTAAATAACCAGCACCCCAAAATGGATGGTTACCCGGCAGTACTTTTTTTTTCACTTGATAACCTCCCTTCTGTGGAAGGTAATGAGTTCTCAAGCATTCAGAGATGGAGCTGGCCTGCTTATTCCTGCTTCACTCTCTTCCAGATTTCCCTTATCTTGTCCGCTAGAGTCAATCAAGCACTGCTCGCTAGTAGCTGACAGGCTGTGTATTATTTCTGGCATGACACTGAGAACACCATGGAAAAGTTCCATCTTGGGCTCTGCACAGCCAATGGAAGCATTCTTGGGCAAATACTTTTTACCCCTACGGGGCTGGTTTTACAGCAGTAATTTATTCATTCACTCGTCTCATATTTATTGAGTTAAAACCTATAACCTGACAGATACGGAGCAGTTTTCCCTGCCCACCTGGGCTTTGGGGTAAATTCTAAGTGCAGCTCCTCTGAGTTCCTGAAACTAAGGATTAGCATAATCTAACTCCTACTGACATTTAGAGCGGGAGTAACCACCTCTAAAACGGGAAGTCCAGGAAGGCATCATGGAAGAACTAGAGTTGGAATTGGTTGAAAGTACCTCAAAAGGTAGAGATGTGAAAGAAACTAACACCTGCATATTACATGGAGAATGACCATAATAATCAGAAGGGCCATGTTTGGAAAGCAAATGTTTAGGTAAGAACCAGTTAAGGTTGACTTGAAGGCTGGACTCAGTGAAGAAAGCAGAAGAGATTACACTGTCTAAGTGGGTGGGCCCTAACAAAGGAGACCACGCTCTTCCCACTGGACCGTGAGTAGTTAGCGGGAAAGGAAGAGCCACTGAAGGCTCTGGAGCACAGGAGTGGACATCAATACGATAAAGTTTTAACAGTGTTTTGAATGGACTGGCACACATACAGAGCTACAAAATTCAACTGGCAGAATATTCTAGCCATTTAGGTATAAATTTCATTGAAAATGAGAAGTGAACAACTAGTTTAAAAGCTGCTGATGGCAAGATCAGTACTCTTGCTATCCCTGGCACCTAGCACATTATATAAAGACACAAAATGTTTTTCTAGTAAGCAAAGATTTAGGAAATGAATCAGGAACACCCACAGAACAATGAAAGCCAAAGGGCAATCAATGCCAGGTGCCATGGCATGGTAAAGAAGGACCAAGGCTGGAAAATGGCCAATAGATTTTACAACAAGAAGGTAACTGGTAACAATAAAGAGAAAAATAAGTGTTTAATCACTGGGTGGCAGGAAGAGGGGAGGTGGAAAATCTTTACTCCTATTTCAAGAAACTTGAAAGAAAAGGAAAAAGAAAGACTCTTTGGTAAGAGGTAAATAATGAATTTTTTTTTCTTAAAAGTCTTTGTCTCTCAAAAAGGACACCTGGGAAGGATTTACTTGGTGGGAGAAAACCTAGTGTTCAGGGACAATAAAGTCTCCAGCAAGAGAGTAATTAACTAGATAAAATTAAATAGATATAATCCAGTAATGAATATTTGTTAAATACACTTATGAACTGAAAACTATGCTAAGCAATGGAGATATGAAGAAGAAAATAAACAGTTTCTGTCCTCACAGAATTTATAATCACAGGGAGAATCAGATAGGACTAACACACAATTACAATGCAATAATGACTTTAATGAAGGCATGTACCAATTATAAGTAAGAGAGGAGAAGGAAACAAAGAGTGCCTGGGGGAGTTATAGAAGATGTCATGGATCCACTGTCTCTTTTTCGTGTTAAGTGAACTCTTAAAATGCTTTTGCAGAATCACCCCACTCCACCAAGTCCACGTGGTTTGATCAGATTGACCAAGATCTCCAGCTCCAAGATAGATATAGGACCCCGGGCCAGCCAATCAGAATAATACATCCCCCAGTGATTAATCTGGGAATGGGCATGTGACCCAGTCCAGGCCAATCAAAATCCTCCCCAGAATATTGTTTAACTATGAGTAGCAAGAAGAGCCAGTTTCTCTTCTATAAATGACATATGGCAGCACCAAGCAAGCCTTGGCTGCAGGTGTTCTCTCTGCCAGCACAAGAGAAAAGACTGCCTAATAATGAAGACAAACAAAAAATTAATTAATTAATTAATTAATTAATTAAAAAGCCAACAGAAAAAGAAAAAGAAAGGTAATAAAAAGAAAAGACTTCCAATAACATTTAAGACCCTTAAGACTTTGTGCAGGTAGCATATTTAAGAACAAACATAAAATCTTATTATACTAATTAGGCTGACAGAAGTATTCTAAAGTTGTTACGGATTGAATGTTTGTGTCCCCCCCGCCCCTCCAAATCCATATGTTGAAGCCTTAACCCTTAATGTAGTGGCGTTTAGAGATGGGGTCTCTGAGAAGTAATTAGGGTTAGTTGAGGTCATGAGGGCAGGACTCTGGTCTGATGGGATTAGTGCTCTTATAAGAAGAAACATCAGCAAGCTTGTTCTCTCTCTTTCTCTCTCTCTATTTACCTACGTGCACCAAGGAAAGGCCATGTGAGGACACAGCAAGAAGGCAGCCATCTGCAACCCGTGGAGAGAGCTCTCACTAGACACCAAACCTGCTGGCAGTTTGACCTTGGACTTCCAGTCTCCAGAGCTGTGAGAAATAAGTTTCTGTTGCTTAAGCCACCAGCCTATGGTATTTTGCTATGGCAGTCCTACTTGACTAAGATAAGTTTCAAACACATAGTCACCCAGAACCTTACCTAATATAAGTACTTGATGAGCAGTATCAATGGTGATTTTGGTATATCTCCATTGCCAGATCATGCCATGGACTATCAGTGTTCTCTTTACTGCTGGAAATAGGATCATTAGTGCCTTTAAATCTAATAAAAGTAGAGAATCAGTTTGAGAAACCTAAGAACCAGTTCAGAAAATTCATCCATAAGATTCTGCTTCTCTAGAACCATTCTCAGTACTAAAATAGAGAGAAAGAGAAAGATTGATTTTAAGAAGTTTTCTCATACAATTGTAGGAGCTAGCAAGTCAGAAATCTGTATGGCAAGCTGGCAGGCTGGAAATTCAGGCAAGAGTTGATGTCACAGTCTTGAGTCTTAATTCCATAAAGCAAAGGGTTGGAAACTTGGGCAAGGTTTCTATGTTGCAGTTTTGATACAAATTCCTTCTTCAGGGACTTGTCTTTGCTCTTAAAGCCTTCAACTGATTGGATGAGGACCACCCACATTACAGAATGTAATCTGCTTTGCTAAAAATCTACTGATTTAAATGTTAATCTCATCTAGAGATTCACAGTGACATCTAGAACTGGTGTTTGACCAAACCTCTGGGCACCACAGCCTAGCCAATTTGACACATAAAATTAACTATCACCTCCACATAAAAACTTGTCCACAAATGTTCACATCAGCTTTATTCATAATAATTTCAAACAGGAAATGACCCAAAATATCCATCAGTAGGTAAATGGATAGATTGTGGTATACTCATACAATGAAATACTGCTCAGTAATAACAAGGACAAATTATTGACATAAGCAATATGGATGAACCTCAAAATCATTATGCTGAATGAAAAGACAAAAAAAAAAAATACACATTGCATAATTCCATTTCAAGAAAATTCAAACTAATCTATAGTGACAGAAAAAAGTGGAACAGTACTTTTCAGAGATTGGAGGTGGAAGGAGGAATGAATTATAAAGGGACATAAGAAAAATTTAGGGGGATGATGGAAATAGCAATTATTTTGATTGTGGTGATGGTTTCATGGTGTACACATATGTCATAAAGTCATTGTGGCAGGCAGCCTCTGAGATGGCCCCAACAATCCCCACCTCCTGGTATTCATATCCTTGTGGAATCCCCTCTGCTTAAATCTGGGCTGCATTTAGTGACTCACTTTTTTTTTAAATTGACATACAACTTTGACCTTTGTCTTCATGGTTCTATATGGTTGGTCAAAGGATCAAACTCATCAATATGAAAAAAATGTCAATTGATTTATCAAATACCAGAATATGTTGGGAGCATTTGGTAACTGTTTTATTTCCAAAACTATTGATGGGGAGAAACAGCTTCCTTACTGATTCTGATAATGGTCTGACCTGGGTAAAGCAGGTGTTATAGCATAGAGAACTGGAGGAACTTATGGAGGCAGAAAAGTGTTTTTCCCAACTGCTCAACTTCCCAGCTGACCAACATCCCAGAAGGTGGCTTTGTTTTCTCTTCCTGAGGGAATTAAAGAAGAGATTATCTTTTTTTATAAGTCAAATTCATTGCTTATTAACCTTGCTTTTTATTTGTTTAAATATATTTATTCTTTATACTCATCCATGTGTTCACTCATAAACATACAGTAATGTTTTCCTCTTCCCAGTCTCACTCCATGAGTGAGCTCATGCACACCCACTAATTTAAGCACCATCCTCTTGTTTACCCTCAGACTGCAGCCCTGACCTCTCTCTTGAGCTTTAGAATTCTATACACACTATTTGATATTTCTTGGATATCTAATAAGCATCTCAAACTGAGTATCTTCAAGAGAAAGCTCTTACTTCCCTCCTAAAGGAAATGCTTCTTTTCACTCCCAATATTACAGTACCAACTGTCACCCAATGGCTTGATCAAAAAGTTTAGGAACAATACCTGATTCTTTCTTTTTGCCCACCTCTACACCCAATTTATTAGAAAGTTCTGTTAACTTCATTCCATCATACATGCCGGATCTCTCTGGTTCTCATCACCTCCTATAGTTGCTCATGTTCTCTAGTTGCAACTATAACTCATTCTCTATAGAGCAGCTAGAGTGAGTTAAAAAGAAAAAGAATAAAAGAAAAGAAAGGAGAAGAAATCAGATCCTGCCATTCCTCTTCTTTCCATTTAATAATAAAATCTAAAATCCTTAACCTGATACCCATCGCAAGCATTTAAATCACCACTAACCACTATTTCTAGCTAACTCGCTCTAGTTCCCAGTTCTGCTAATTTTTTGACCCACCATGGTCTACAATCCATAGATCTTGGCATCTTTCACTGTCCCTCCCCTCTGTCATCTTCTCATCCACTTCTTTGGCCAGTTTGAAATCTATGATCAATAATTACAATCAGTCATTTTGGATATACTTCCAAATCCCTTCTTCTTCTCTTACTACTTCATAATTACTTGGCAAACTTCAACTCTTGGTTAAATCTGACTCAACTGTTAGACCATATCTGTATCCACACAAACAAATGGGACCAGAGAAAAGCACGATGCTCAAATTGATGATTCTTCTAGCATCAAGAAGACTGTTAGCGCTGCCTGGCAAACCTGCTGTGTTTCTTTGGCCAATTCCCTTTCTCACTCCTCCAATCTCTCAAATAAGACCCAGGCATCCTATTTCTCTGAGAAAATAGAAGCAATCAGAAAATCTTCATAACCTTCCATCACTATATCCACCAAGCTACCTGTATCTATGCCCATATGTTCTGCCTTTTCTAATTACTTTGGATAAACTGTCCATGATTCATTCTAGCAAAGCAAACAAACACTCCATTTATGCATTAGATCCCATTACCTCTGATCTACTCGAAAACATTGCTTCATGACTCTCCCACTTCTTTCCAGTACCATCACATTTTCCTTCTGTACTAGATCTTAATTATTTCCATCTTAAAAAAAAAAAAAAGTTGTTTGATTTCACATGCTCCTCTAGTTACTGCTCTATTTCTCTTCTTTTTACAACAAAATACCTCAAAAGATTTCAGGCTTCAATATTCCTCTTCAATCTTTGAGCCCACTCTGATTAGCCTTTGTTACTATTGAGTAGGGAAAACACATTCCTTCTGTGTGCTTCACTCACTCTCACATGACCCCCACATTCACAACACTTCTGTCATCAAATGTGAATTATAATCAAATGTGTGGGGTTTTACTCCCAAGCAATACCCCAACACCAGCTGAGTGTCCTACAATCTAAATCAATTCTGACACTACCTACCTGGAGGTAACATTAGATCCCACAGGTTAAGGACTCAGTCCCACAAGACTGCCTTCCTCCTCTTCAGATACCAATCACAAGTCTTCAGGTGGTCACCTGTGTTTCTGACAACCACCTATAAATTGGCATTCCCATAACCCCTCTCCTCACGTTCCGTTCCTTGCTAGAACAGCCCACAGAACTCAAGGAAACACTTTCTTACATTTACCAGTTTATTAAAGGACAGGATAAAGGATGCAAATGAACAGCCAAATGAAGAGATACATAGGACAACGTCTGGAAAGGTCCCAAGTACAGAAGCTTTTGTTCTCATGGAGTTGAGGTGTGCCATCCTCCCAGCATTTAAATGTTTTCATCAACCCAGAAACTCTTCTGAACCCCATGCTTTGGGGATTTTTTATGGAGCCTTCCTCACATAGGCATCATTGATCATTAACTCCACTTCCAGCCCCTTTCCCCTTCTTGAAGGAAATGGGACAGGGGTGGGGGATGGCTGAAAGTTCCAAGCTTCTAAAAGCTCATGAAAACCCACTGCTCAGTTCTCAGCTGTCTTTCACCTGACTTCAGCAGTATTTGCGACAGTTCTTTACTCCATCCCCTCATTAACATTTGATTAACTTATTGTCTGGCAAACCACACTCCCCTGCCTCTCCTCTTATCTCTCTGGCCCTCTATCTCAGTCTCCCTTACCTGTTCCTCCTCTTCTCTCCAATCTATTAATATTGATGTACTCTAGGGTTAAGTCCTGAGACCATTTCTTTTCTTTGACCCTCACTGCGATGATCTCATCTGGCTTTATGGCTTTACATATCATCTATCCACTGGTAATTCTCAGATTTGTAACCTTAGGCAGGACATCTCTGATTTCCAGAATCACACACCCAAACATACCTACTCAATAGCTTCACTTAGATGTCTGATAGGCATTCAAAACTTAACATGTCCAAACCTGCGCTCTTGATCTTCCCTCTCAAACCTTCTGCATTTCAGTACGTATCAACTTCATCCTTCCAGGAGCCTAGACTGAAGTCTTTCTCTTATACCACACATTCAATCTCAGCATGTCATGCTGTTACCAACTGAGTACAAACTGCCAGGCTTCCTCTTTACAACCTACTATCATCTCCTGATTAGATTATTGCAATAGCATCCTTTTGGGTCTTTTTGACCTTATCTTTGTCCCTTTACGGTCTTTTCTCAGTGCAGCAGCCAAAATGACCCTGTTAAAATAAAACATAAGTGGTCCCATCAAACTCTCTAATAGCATCTCATTTCAGTAACAGGGAAAACCAAAATCCATAGAATGGCCTGCAAGGTCTTAGGTGTTGCGGCCCTTTTAGGGCTCTGATCTCATATCCTGCTACATCCAGTCTTGCCTTGTTCACTCTATTCCAACACATGGGTCCCTTGTTGTTTCTGGAAAAAAATCAAGCACCACAGGACCTTTGTACAGGCAATTCCTTCTCCTACCTCACTCTTTCCCCAACTACACTCAATCCTTTATCTTCTTCAGGATTTCTTTCAAATGTTATTTACAATTATTACCTCTTTGCCCCCACATTACTCCCTACTCCTCTTTTCTGCACTATTTTCCTCCATAGCACTTACGAACTTTAATCATTTCTGAATTCACTTCTCTGGAATTTCTTCAACTCCTTTATATCTGTGCATGTGTGTGTATGTGTGTGCATGTGTACAAGTGTACATATGTGTGAGAAGGGAACAGACCACACTCGATCCAGTTCTCTAATCTGAATGCAAGAAGAATAGAGTGAGAGACTTACTTCTGAGTCTCTCATGATTCCCTAGTCAATGACATAAATTAAAATCTGGAAGTCTAAGAAATAGTTTGTAATAATAATTGTTACCACTACTTTTGCAGATAAGACTGTCTCACAGAAACTTTAAGTGACTTGCCTAAGGTCATTCAGCCAGTAAAGAAGGCTAAGCCATGAGCCACAATTTCAACCCAAGACTTTCTGACCCCAAAGCTCACAGACAAAATCACTTTTCTAGGCATACTGTCCTAAAGCTGTTAATTATGTAACATATAACATCCATGGAAAGGCGATATAACTAAAAGTTATTTTGCCTATAACTACTTTCATACATGGTCTATAATGCAGCCTCTTTTTTTCCCATAATATGCAATCCTTTACAATTATAGTCTGGAAATTCCATCCATTCTAGACAGAACAACTGTTTACACCTTCAACACAACAAATTTTCATTTACCTTAACAACCTGCTTTACTCTTTCCACTGTGCTTATGATGCTCATAATTAACCGAGGCTGAGGTTCATCTTTCACAGCCAACCAAGGCCAAACAACAGATACAGACTTGCACTTTGTGACAGTGAACTATGATTCACACCATCATAAAATTCTCCAGACTTTATTTGGGAAATAGCTAAAGATATCGAAAGATGTGTCCCAAAAATATTCCAACCCCCTCACCTCTCTTCACCCACCCCCAGATTGATGACATTGATATTTGCTTCTCAGCAGGGAGGCAACAATAGACAATGTTGCTGACACCTCATATGAGATGCACTGCAAACCCCTGTAGTGAAGGCCAGGGCCAGTTCTGTCCCTTCTGATCAGGTCCTTTCCTTCCCTGCTTCACACTTGGCACCTGTTCCCGAACAGTTGACTAACACTGAGCTGCTCCTGAGTACAAGTAGGGAAAACACATTCCTTCTGTATGCTTCACTCACTCTCACATGACCCCCACATTCACAACACTTCTGACATCAAATGTGTGGGGTTTTACTCCCAAGCAATACCCCAACACCAGCTGAGTGTCCTACAATCTAAATCAATGCTGACACTACCTACTTGGAGATAACATTAGATCCCACAGGTTAAGGACTCAGCTTCCATTTTAGCTTCCAAAACAAACACCTTCCATTTTATGGAAAAGGAAAACTTTTACAATAATAGGGATTCCTGTGGCCTGGAGTAGATAACAGCCATTTTGCAGATACTTCATTCCCCAGCTCAGCATATACATATGCATTGAGCTTTGAGAGAAAAATCGTTGCCTAAATTCTTCGTTCAATTGACCCAAGAAGTCTAAAAGTTTGCTATTGCCTCCCTTTCTTTGATTTTGGTATTGAACTTTTCCTGGACTGATTTTAAATGTAAATATTTCTGAAGGAAGTAAAATTTTGTTAGTATCACTTCTGACTAGTATCACTTTATTACTGACTACTTAGTATCACTTTACTACTGACTAGTTTACTACTCACATGACAGAAGGCATAAGGTGGCATTAGGACACCTTAAGAGAGAAAGGTTTATACCTAAAAAAGGTTGGAAGTACTCAGGAATGCAAAAAATAAATTTAGTCTTCCTCCAAATCTCCTACCACTTGTTAATTGGAGGAAGGAAGGAAGGAAAGAAGGAGGGAGGGAGGGAGGGAGGGAGGGAAGGAGGGAGGGAGGGGAAGGAAGGAAGAGAAAGAAAGATCCAATATAGTTTAAACTTAACCCAACCTAGTAATTTTAATAGACCCCTTGGTAGTGCTCATTATCTCTTAGGAAAACACACGTGCACACATGCACGCACACACACACACACATACACACACACACAGGCTCCCAAATAGCTAGCATCTAAGTGTGTAAACAGGAGGGGTATAGCTCACCTAACCTCCTGGTGGGATGGAGAAGATTGAGCATTAGTATCCTCTTGCTTCTGTGGTCTCTACAGCAAGGCTGCCAGATACCATGCTGGCCTCCAGTCATGGAGATCACATGATCCACTCTTTTTGTCCATGAAATGCTCCTGAAGAACTCCTGCACTAAGACACATCTTGGCTCCCACTGATTCACTGGGCCTCTCTAAAGGCTAAACCTTGCATTCAGACCAGGCCAAGGCAGTATGCTCTGCAGCCCTAACTTACAGCTACTTCCCTCAGAAAGAGCAGCGCCCCTGGAAATGTCCCCATCCAGACCCTCAACTATTTCTAGATCCACTATGTCATCCAAGAACCAAGTTGAGGTTGGCTATCCCACAAGAAGCAGCCTCTTTTCTAGGGTCCTAAGGTAAGATGACCACAGCAGCTCCATTCCCTTGGAATCTCTCATAACACGCTACACATGGGGAGAAAAAATCAAGACACACATTCTTCCCTCTTCTCCTCCTCCACTTTCACCATGCAGGCCTAGAAGGGATGGACTTTCCCCTGCATTATACTCTCCTCTTATTGAATCCAACCTCTTGGCCTACAGGAGTGTTTTCTCTAAACTTTCTTGATGAAATTATTCTTCAAGGATTAGATGTTGATATTCTAAAGGCAAAAATAAAGAAGTTCAAAAAAATTCAAGAAAATGATCTGATTGGAAAGGATATTATCTCACAGCATAATGTTATTTTGCATGTCAAAAGCTTAATGATTTCACATTCATTCTATTTACATTTCTTCCATCATAAATCCCCTTAGGTGAATAGATATCTGAAGACAATTAGGGAAAAATCACTACTCAGAATAGAAAAATGTCAAGCAGGTTCAAAGTTATTTCAGATGTGAACAGAATTTCAGAGAGAAGGCAAAAAAAATTACCTAATAAATATACCTTAATAAATATATCTTGTTGGCTAATTAAGTTAAAGTTTTGAGAAACAAAAGAAAATTATCTAATATTTTCATGGAAATGCAATGAACACAATTTTTTTTTTTCTTGAGTCTTCTAAGGGTTAAGTTTCAGCAAGGCTCAAAATTACTTTTATATCTCATATTCAAGGTGTCAGTTGTCAGTTTCCATTCCCACCTCAACCCTTCCTAGGACTAAGACTCTACAGAACTTACTGGATCCTTGCCTAAAGACCTGGGGGGCAATCTGCATGCTTTGTACTTCTCCTCTGTGCAAAGGGAATAGTAATGCCTTGAGTTCTAGAAATTTATTCAGATTCCCTGACATCAAGGGAATTACCTCAGGCGGCTGTCTGGAGGTTACACAAGCCCAATCACTCCCAATGGAACATTAGAAAAGATTTCAACCATCTTAACCTCTATTTGTCCAGCCCCTATCAGCAGTTTACTTTGCTCTCACTGAAATTGTCTAAGGATTCACAAGCAGTTGGCTGTAAAGAGAATAGATCCTATATAAATATCCACGTTGTTTTTTCTATTTCCTTCTTGCAAGTACATTGGGAAGGACAGGATTTCACATAGGAAACACTGAATGATAATATTTGGGGAAAACCTGCTGACTTTGTAAGACACAGTTGGCCAAAATTCAGGTCAGAAATACCCAGAGAAGTAAAAGGCTCCTAGAATTACGGGGATGAGGTTTCTGCAGGCAGTGAAGCCCTCTGTAAAGGACAAGGGATATTTATGCTTACAAAGGAAAAAATGGAAACATTAGCAAGGCTGCAGGCAGCCCATGAGTGTGGTACACAGGTGTGCCAAAAAGTAACTACACTGTGACTTTGCAGTGAGTAAAGGAAATAATGGCACTCAGACTTAATGATAATAGGAAAAGAGAAGAAGAAGGGGCAAGAGAAGGGGAAGGGAAAGGCAAAGAAGGAGAAGATGAAGGCAAGAAAAGATAATAACTATATCTAGGGAGAAATTCAGCAAAATAAGATCCACACTCTATGGCTGAAAGGATAATTTTCAGAGATGTCAATTAAGAGAATTCTGAAAGAAAATCCTTTACTAAAGGACTTTGGAGAGTGTTCTTTA
Source organism: Mirounga leonina (assembly GCF_011800145.1). NCBI lineage: Eukaryota > Metazoa > Chordata > Mammalia > Carnivora > Phocidae > Mirounga > Mirounga leonina. The sequence goes on from NW_023270454.1 coordinate 21,306,191, forward strand.
GTCATTTAGTCATTAACATTATTGATAATTATAAACTGCTGAGCCCCTGGAGTAAAATCATCATTTCTTTTGTTTCCTAAGGGCATAAGTACTACAGGGGACATTCATTTATTTCCTTCTCAAGGAATATGAAGAGAAATGTGTTTTTGTCCTATTGAACTTACTGGAGAACAAGTCCCAGTTGGCCAATATTGGAATACATGAAAAGACATGTTAGATGTTTAGACAATTAGCCTTTTAAAGCCAACAAGTATCTTAAATGTTCTGATGGGTTATGAAACAAAGAATAAATGCCAACCTAAGGTCATATCTAGTCAGGTAGACAGATGAAATTTTAATATCCAATTTTTGTGAATGGTGATAGGGGTTATTTCTAAGAGTGTTATGGAGGGTAAGTGAAAAAAAAAAAAAACCCCACTATCTTCTCAGCCCCATCTGTACATGGTGCCAAACTCTGGGCTAAGGATTAGGGATATTAAGGTGACTCCTCATGAAGTTCATGACCCAAAGGAGAAGACAAGCATGAAATAAGCACTTACAAATAGCCACAAGCTTTGGAGACAGATACATGATGATATGACAGCACCCAGCTCGGGCACCTATTCTAAGGGTACTGGAGGGTGATTATAAAGAAATGAGTTCCTCAAAAGCAAATAGATATATTAAGAATAGAAATGCCATCTATAAAGATCAAATCCTAGTCTATAACCAAACAGAAATAGCTTTTGCCTCTTCAGCTCCTCAGAGAGGTTGAACAGAAGAAGGGGAAGTGGCCTTTGGGTTTGGAATGTCCCTGTCTGGACCCAGTGGATCTGTGATCCAGCATTTAAAACTGGAACAGAGCCCGAGCTGACAGCTGACAGGTGTGAGTCCAGAAGGGCAAAAGGAAAGTCTGTTCTGCGTGATACTTTACACGTTTCACTCCTAAATCTCTTTCCTTAATGCAGATTTCAGATGTAAAATCACCACTTCCACTAACTCCTTCCCAGGAGAATTAATTATGCTAGTAAGTGCTGGTCACATAGCCAGGATGTGATCTCAGAAGCTTCTGAAAATCAAAGACAATCTCTAAAGCCCTCCCTGAATTAGAGACCTTCATCTTCAGTAATTTTATTACTGAGCATTTAGGTCTTGCTAAGTGGCCTGGTCTTGGGCCTACTCTGTTTAGTCCCAGTGGGCACTGAAGATGGGCCTAAAGAAAGAATGTTCCTTTATGCTTCTGAAGGTGTGTCAGGAGTCTTGGATACATGATATGGTTGAGCTAGAGGAACCAGAACAGAAATTACCACTAGGGCTGGAGGTCCTAAACTACCTTTAGTTTAGTATGTAGGTTGAGGAAGTCTTTTCTCCCTCAACCTACAATATAGTTCTGAGACAAATATATATCATATCATCAAGGCTACTTGATAAGGGCTAAAGTGGGAGTTAGATCAGGAAGGAAGTAATGATGCAGTGATGTGATCTAGAAGGTAACAGAGTTAACACCTTCTGTACAGGGAGTGGGAGGGAGGGAATGTTGTTGTTTACATAGTCCTATCACACATACACTGAAATAGCATCTGAAGATATCATCCCTGGTAACTCTTAGTAATAGACAGTCCTCATTCTTAATCGCAGGAATCAAACTGAGGGTTGTTGGAGTGGGGGGTGGGGTGGGAGGGATGGGGTGACTGGGTGATAGACACTGGGGAGGGTATGTGCTCTGGTAAGCACTGTGAATTGTGCAAGACTGTTGAATCTCAGATCTGTACCTCTGAAATAAATAATGCAATATACGTTAAGAAAAAAAAAAAAAGAAGAAGGTAGCGGGAGGGGAAGAATGAAGCAGGGGAAATCGGAGGGGTAGACGAACCATGAGAGACGATGGACTCTGAAAAACAAACAGGGTTCTAGAGGGGAGGGGGGTGAGAGGATGGGTTTAGCCTGGTGGTGGGTATTGAGGAGGGCACATTCTGCATGGAGCACTGGGTGTTGTGCACAAACAATGAATCATGGAACACTTCATCTAAAACTAATGATGTAATGTATGGGGATTAACATAAGAATAAAAAAAATAAATAAAAAAGTAATAGACAGTCCTCCACTCAGTAGGACTGAGGTATCCATCATTTAGGAAAAGGCAGAACCCAGAACCAAAAGGAGAAATGTTCACCTTTTGGATTTACAAAACAAGCTCTAAAAGCCCAATTTAGAGACAAGGCTTTCACTTGGGAAAGCTAAGCTTTGCTCCAAAAAGAATTTGTATAACCCAAAGAACATCTTTCAAAGATGAAAGACTAGAACATGAAGATTTAAAAAGTTAACCAGAGCACATGGAAGGATGCTGGATGATACAAAATAGCATTTTACCACCCCACTGGGAGGAGAAAAAGCCCTTCTTGGATTAGGGAAAGATGCTGAAGAGGAGCTAGAGAGAGTTGAGACATTAGTACAGGGCCTATTCCCTTCTTTCAGTTCGGGTTCGAAGTTGCCAAAAGATGATAGAAACACCAAGATAGGTTTACGATTCTCATGCCAGAAAATACAAGAGGAGCCTGCTCCCCCTCCAACTGCACCAAGGCAGAGCTCAGAAAGGAGAGGATAAAGGAACCGGGGGAAAATCTTGATTGTTCCTTGCTTTGGATAAGCTACCTAAAGAGCACATCATCATCATATTAATGTTCTTTTCCTTTTTCTACCTTGCTCTTAAACAATGGTCACTGGAGGGCACACTTACTCCGTCATCAAGATTCCAAGTGAAGGAACCCCACCTAGAGCCACACTTTCAGTGTCTCTTCAGCCCCTCCTCACTCTTCCCCAGGAGAAGAAGCATGGGCTATTTTATTGCTGAGCTTGGGAGAGGGACAAAGGTCTGTGACCTCTGGATTTTTTTTTTAAGATTTTATTTATTTGAGAGAGAGAGAAAAAGTGCACAAGTGGGGAGAGAGGGAGAGAGAGGGAGGGAGAAGCAGACTCCCCACTGATCAGGGACCCCAAAGCAGGGCTCCATCCCAGGACCCTGGGATCATGACCTGAGCTGAAGGCAGACACTTAACCAACTGAGCCACCCAGGTGCCCTGACCTCTGGATTTTTATCCAGAAAGTCTGCCTCTGGGCCAACTTAAATGACCGTGGTGGTGGACTGCATGGGAATGTGAGGTGGGGAATATATAGATATATGTAAGTATCCTCTGGGACTTGGGAGCCAAAAGCAGGCTCATCATCACGATGATCATTAGCATTTTTCTTACATTGGGTCATTAAAACTTGATATTGTTCTTTCTTAAAGGGTCTTCATATTCAGAAACAACCCCTTTTTTGTAAATATGCATGTGGTTGAGCACTATTGCTGTGCAGGAGGCCTCTTGCATTTGGATTGTGTTGACTAGTGAATAAATGCTTAATGGTATTATATATTTAATGACAAACCAAATGCCATCCAATAAAAGCCAAGAGCTCTGTTGTGTTTACCTGGGAGCACAGAGGAGTAGAGAGCACATAAAATGGATGAGTAAGCAGTTTTTCACTCTGATATCTTTACCAGAGCCATCAGCAATTTTTCAAGCACATTCTTGAAAACTTAGATGGCATACTGTTCCTAATTTTCTATACAGTCAGAAGCACCTACTGCCTGTGAATTAAAATCTAGCAGGTAAGAGAAATGACAGAAATTTCACAATTTACAGATGTTGGTATCAAAGATCTTCAGAGGTGCAGGATTCTCTACATTACAAATGCCTACAAGATCATTTTTGCCTGTTGTGGGAGACCAGAGCCTGCTTGGTATTCTTAACTTGTCTGTCAAGAAACAATTAAGGAGATATACACCATCTTGAAATATCTAAATGAGACTAGCAGAAGAAACTGCAAACAGATGGCCCAGGTGCAGCGTCCTAAGACCAGTACACACTGCATCACAATGAAGGAAACTATTACCTCACTGAGTATAATTTAGAACTGTGTTTTCAATAAGTCAAGAGATTTCAGCGTGTTTGCCTTAGCACACAGTTCAATGTGAAGATGTCTAGATCTCACACTGAAGCCCTATAATTTAAGCTGCAGGGTTCTTCAAAGCAGGTTTTTCACAAAAGTAATAGGGACATCTGACTGATTTTCCAATTTTTCACAGCAGAAAGATCCAAGAAATCTCGTTCATGAGATGGTGTTTTTACTGGCATCCCCAACTGACAATGACAGCAAAGATGAAACTCAGAGAGCTTCCGAACCTAGTTCAAAGGTTCATGATCCATTGCATCCTTCTAATAGCACTGCAGGGTACCATGGAGGATGTACACGTTATTCACCCCATGATAGAAGAACTAAGGTTACAAATGCTATTTAATTCTTTAAGGCAAAGGCAGGAGCCAAATCTCAATCTCTTGATATCTAAGTATCAACTCACATTCTTACATTGGTTGTACAAAGTGCAATGGAAAGCAGGGCTATACAATTCATTTGTACTTTGTAGGCAACAAAATTAGAATTTTTTTTACTTGAATGTCCATTTAATACCATCCAGGTCAAATTGAATGTTAAAGGCTATGTCTACACAGAAGAAACCACTGCACTTAGACTTATAATAATAATAATAATAATAATAATAATAATAATAATAAAACCTAAAATATAGGAAATTGATCAATTCAAGGTCTTAAGGTGTTTACTTTAATGCTTCCATTAATTTGCTCTCCATGTTGGAGTCTCAGGATAAACAACTGTTTTGTTTTGTTTTGCTTTGTTTCCTTATATTTTGAAGCTCATCATGATAACAGTACGTAAGTCGCAGCATGGCACTGAAGCTCTGCAGTTATATCCCCAGCTGTACTTGATGTTGACCACATGACCCCCTCCTGTCTTGGCTCATGCCACCCTGCTCTTCTATTCATTATTCTCCTCCTCCACCTTCTCTGAATATTACTTGTCAAGAGACCAATTTCTAAACCATGCTGCCTGGATTCAAATCCTGGATCTGTCACTTACTTGTGTTTCCATTTCCTGACCTATATCTCATGCTTGTTGTAAGGATTTAAGAAGTCAATGCTTATTAGGCAAAAAACATGAACAGACATTTCTGCAAAGAAGATATACAAATGGCCAAAAGACACATGAAAAAGTGCTCAACATCCCTCAGCATCAGGCAAATACAGATCAAAACCACAATGAGATACCACCTCACACCAGTCAGAATGGCAAAAATTAACAAGTCAGGAAACGACAGATGTTGGCAGGGATGTGGAGAAAGGGGAACCCTTCTACACTGTTGGTGGGAATGCAAGCTGGTACAGCCACTCTGGAAAAGTGTGGCGGTTCCTCAGAAAGTTGTAAATAGAGCTACCCTACAACCTAGCAATTGCACTATTGGGTATTTACCCCAAAGATACAAAAGTAGTGATCCAAAGGGGCATCTGCACCCCAATGTTCCTAGCAGCAACGTCCACAATAGCCAAACTATGGAAACAGCCCAGATGTCCATTGACAGATGAATGGATAAAGAAGATGTGGTGTGTATACACACACACACACACACACACACACACACACTGGAATATTATGCAGCCATAAAAAATGAAATCTTGCCATTTACAATGATGTGGATGGAACTAGAAGGTATTATGCTCAGCAAAATAAGTCAATCAGAGAAAAACAATTATCATATGATCTCACTGGTATGTGGAATTTGAGAAACAAGGCAGAGTATCATAGGGGAAGAGAGGGAAAAATGAAACAAGAAGAAACCAGAGAGGGAGACAAACCATAAGAGACTCTTAATCTCAGGAAACAAACTGAGGGTTGCTGGAGTGGAAGGGGGTGGGAGGGACAGGGTGGCTGGGTGATGGACATTGGGGAGGGTATGTGTTGTGGTGAGTGCTGTGTATTATTATATGTTAATAATAATAAATATATATATATTGATGCCCAGAGTAAACTAAGTGCATTAAATATATTTGTATACTAAAAAAAAAAAGAAGAAGAAGAAGTCAATGCTTATAAAGAACTTGGAACAATGCCTGGCACATGGTAACTACTCAATGTATGTCAGCAATCTTCATATAGTCATCATCATTATCTTCATCATCATCATCATCTTCTTCATCATCATCATCATCATCACCATGCCATGCTCTCCTCTCAGATGTAGTCCATTTATCCTGACTTCAAGTTTTCATATGAAGGAACATCACCTAGAGCAACACTTCCAGTTCTTTCCAGCCCTTCTTAGCCCTTCCCCATAAAAAGAGAGAGAGAGAGAGAGATTGGCTTATTTGACAGTGAGCTTCAGAGAGAGGGACCCTCCTTTTATCTAATCCACCTGCATGCAGATAGCCTATGTTCTGATTCATTCTCATTTCCAAAGCCAGAGGAAAGTAAGTATGTCTAACTACTGGGTGAAATTCTCACAAAGGCTTTTGGCCTCAGAGGTAGAGCCATGTTCCCTAACCAACGTTATCAGCAATCAAGGTAATAGTTCCATCTGTAAGTGTTTGACCCCTTTGTCCAGCTCCATGCTGATTTCAAACTCTGCAGCGGAAGAGCAATGTTCTACGCTGATCAGCTATAGCCTCAGCACCAGCATGTACCCAAATTCTGTCCTTTCTCCTGCATGCTCAATCTACTACATCAAATTCCATCTCTCTTCTAATGACACAACTGCATATCTACTTCTGGGACAGATCTGCCCTAGCACTTCAAACACCCCCATGTCCTTAATTTGGACTATCCTTATTTCAGATACATCATAATCTTCTACTCTTTTGCACTACCACCAATCTCTCTCCTTCCTCTTTTACCAACTCCTATGAGAATGATCTTGCTAAAACAACAACAGCAAAAAAAAACAAAAACAAAAAACACCAATGTAACATAATCTCCTCTAGGAGATAAATCCAATATGCCCTATGTCTTGGCCATACCGTACCTTTTCAAGAATACTGAGATTTATTCACACACCTTATTTGGAGGTTTAAGTAGAAAAAGAATACATGTTATCAAGATAAAATTAATTTTATCATTACTAAAAATTTCATCCCACAATATGAATAAAGATCTTTGAGTACCTCAAATATGCATTCAAATCACGGTATCTGAAGTGTTGAACGATGCTTTCCTTTATGTCACATCAATTTTAACGTCTCTGTTGTAAGTGAAAATAAATCCAACAAATTACTCTCAAGTCCCATGTCACACTGTTCTCAATATGGAGCTCACCAGGCTCAAAATTCGGTCTCCCAGGCCTCTAGGCATTACATGGCTCCCCCCTTTCTCTGACATCTTCTTCACTTCCATTGTCCTCTAACCTTCTGACCTCAAGTTATAGATATCAGTCCCTTCAAGGAGTCTTTCCTAATCTCTACCATCCCCCAACCATAATCCTCACAGCATCCATTATTGGCTCTATTTGGACCCTAAATTCATGCCCTTGAAATGGCCTGTTTATTTTGCCTGTCTGCCCCCTCCAAACATTTAAGTCAATATCTCACTGACCAGTGAGTCACCAGCATTTATCATTACCCTTGCACGTAGTAGGTGTTCAGTAACAGCTTATTTAAAAAATTAATGAATAAAGTGCTTACATTAGTCCACACATTGTGGTAAATATAGGAGATAGAAGAATGAGGTAGAGGGGCACAAAACAAAGTAAAAGATACAATGTTGACTTTAAGAAGCTTACTGTATACTTTGGAGAACAAAATTAAGTGTTACAGACCAGTTCTTTGAATGGTTTTTCTTTATTCCTCAAAAAATAAATATCAATAATACTTCTTCAATGCATTTGGATACAACAAAAAAAAACTGAAGAATTACATGTATTGATAACAGGGAATTCAAAGCAAGTCAATCATTGTGTTTTTGACAGTTTATTTCAGAATTGTTTACCGTCTCGAATGACTCCTAACCTGGAAAAACTGACCATTCCCTTCAGCAGCCATAGTTACCATTGTCTTTATTTTATGTGAGCGGTACATGTGTGCCAAAGCTAGTTTTATGTGCAATGGGTTTATGTTTCATTAACTCGGACAATAGCTGTTGATCTTTTTCCCTGTGCTCTTAAAATTTCGCTATTGCAAATACCTATAAATAATGTTACCCTGTCTTGGAACATGGACTCTGAAACACGTCATCCTGAAGCTAATCGTAGATCATGCTGCTGTCACTGATTCCAGGCTTCAACTCTGAACAGCTTGATAAGGCTATGTCTCTGAGTATACCACTGGTTTAGTACATTACTAGGCCAATGTCACTGATTTTATCCACACTAAAAAGTCATCGTTGAGTCATTTTACTTTTTGAACGGAACATCGTGAGCATTTTCCACCAAAACTTAATTAATCATATTTTAATCAGGGCCCTGTTACAACATGCATGCCAGACTGTGTTAAGAAAAACAGCAGGTTAGTCAGCCAGCTAATAAAGCTCAACTGGTAAATTGCTGAGTTTACTTCTCGCTGCATGGATGAGACAGTCAGACATTTCTGGGTCCTCAGACATGACTCAGAGGCTGCAAATGTCCTGCAGGCACATTCATAGACAACTTACCAAGGACCACTGAGACACTGAGACTCCTTTTTCTTTTCTTTTTAACCTACGTCTCTAAACAAGCTGTAAGGATTGAGGGAAATCAGTTGCAAGGCTGTTTTACCTGATGACAGCATGATTGCATTGTGCTGGTCGTGAGCCAGGAAAGAGGAGTGCAGCCATGGTCAACCAGACATGGGGTCCCTAGAGGTTTGTGCCTGGACTCTGCAACCAACCCATTAAGTTAATTCAGCATGTCCAACATAACTGTTTAGGTGTTGAGAGTACTAAACATAACCAACTCAGAGAATAGAAGTCTAAACAACATCTACTTTACTGACAGTATTTTCTTACTAAACATGTCTTCAACTTGTGAGCATTGCTAGTTCATTTTCTATCCTCTCAGAACTTTGAGTCAAGGTAATAATATATCTTCTACACAGACATGACTAACATGCCACTATTTTGAGGTCTTCACTGTGCTATGTGTAAGGAGATAGCAAAGAAAGAAGAAAATGGGAAAATTCTGAGTATTTATCAGACTAACACACTCTGTAAATTTAAAATGTATATATAAAGCTTAAAAATTGTTATAGAGCCTATTTAGGGAACCACTATATGAAAGACCAGTCCTTTGTTACTTAAAGTTTCCTAAATGTCTCAACAAGACATGCTGCCTGACTAGATGTGTCTGGAGGGAACATAGAGGCTAGCTGTCAAGAGGCAATTTGAAAAGAGCAATTGAATGTCCTAATAGAGCCAAATAACAGTTGCTACAAAGATTATGGTTGGGGAATGGAAAAAGTTAGTAAAGGCTCTTTTAAAGAAGTGATGTTGGGGCGCCTGGGTGGCTCAGTCAGTTAAGCATCTGCCTTTGGCTCAGTTCATGATCCCTGTCCTGGGATCGGCCCCGCGTCTCTTCTCCTTCTCTCCGGCCTGTTTCTCCCTCTCCCTGCTTCTCCCTTTCCCTGCCCCCCTCTCATGCTGTCCCTCACTATCTCTCTCAAATAAACAAATAAATAAAAAAAGAAGTGATGTCTATCTCAAGACCAGAAGGTCAAGAGGACTGTGAAGGTGAAAACTTCAGGGAAAAGACACAGCCCATGCGATTCCTAGAAGCCAGAAAGATGGTGTTTTGAGGGGTCTCCAAGTTTCTCAGACAGGGTCCCAAAAAAGTCCGCTAACTATATTGACTATATTGGGGCTCTGTTGGAGAAATGCGTCTTTTCAAGTCATTGGACAACACAGGAGACCTTGATTAAACTGATTTCCAATCTCTAAAACAAAGCTAATGCAGCAGGCTTCAGTATATCGTCTTCCCTTGCCCAAACCTCCCCCTCCCTACCATGCATAAGATTTCCAGATTTTTAGAAAATTGTTAACCTAGAACCAAAATCCAGCCATTTTACATTTTAAGCAAAATACCAAACTTTTTTTAATCCTCCATCTTAAGATACGATCTTCTACACTGAGTGCTTTTTCCTCTGACATAATTATAAATCCACATTACAAAATGAAATGACTATCTCATTACCAGCCACCTTCTCAACTGGAAATTAAGCATATTCTTTCCAGTGGCATTTCTATAATTGCTTTTAATTTGATACATTTGCTTTTCTTCTCTTTGACCATGAACTCAGTAAGAGATAAGCACTTCTCTTAAACTTCTTTGTATTCCTCACGGGCATAATAAAATTTCTTAAAAACAAGAAGTAACAAATGAATGTTGTTGATTGAAAAGACGTACAATGTAACTATAATGGGTTTTATTCAGAGCCTAAAGCTGGAAATCAGCTTTCCAGCCAGAAAGGACAGGAAAGCTTTGAGAATAACAGATATCTTCACACCTTCATTTTGTATCTCAGCAAAAAAATAAAATAGTTTTTAAACCAAAATGATAACCAGAACTATTTCAAATATTTCAACACTAGATCTCAAAGCAAAACTAAGAGGATTTGTAATGAAGCATAAAGAATCTTGCCTGTGTTACAAACACTATTAAAATCAGATCGTAAAAATGAAAAGTTTGGACATCCATATTACCTAAGCAAAGACTTGGTTATGCCAAGAAAACTACATTGTACTCCTAATAGATACATCCCAGGGCTGTGTGTGTGTGTGTGTGTGCAATTAGTATTCCTACTTTAAATGTACACCCATGTTTCATGAAGACACAGAAATCACTACTAAGCTTGAATTAAAAAGTAGCCTGTAATAACAATCAAAATTAGCGTTTATAGAGAGTGCACTACATGCCAGGTACAATTCTAAAACTTTACAACAGTAGCTCAGTGTATTACAACAACCCTGTAAGCTAGGTGCCGTTCAAATCTTCACTTTATAGATGAAGAAACAGAAGCTCAGGAGAGATCAGGTCTCTTTCCCAAGTCACACAGCAAATATGTGGCATGGTGAGAATCGAATCTAGCCAGTCTCCACCTCCCACTTAACCACTACACAAAAATATTCTAAAAAAGAAAGACACAATTTTTGAGAAAGGAAACTAACCTCGTTATCCAAATTATTATGTAGTAATCTCACAGCATTCAAACAGATGGCTGGATGGATGATGTGACGCTTGATAAAGGAAGGGATTGCTGAAGAAAATATTTTAAATGGATCAAAAGGTTTAAATTTAATGAAATAAAATGTTTATTAAAAGGAATCAATTTGGGAAGAAATCTCTCATATTGTTCTTTTTTATAGTTTAATATTTGGCACAGTAAAACATATCTAGAGTTTGACCAATAACAAGACAGTTCTCAGAGCTGCCTTCTCTTTTCCTACCTCTGAGGCTATTGTCTCAGGCAACCACTGACAAATCTACTTTTACATTGCTTACTTCTATGTTTCTAATGCTATACTATTATTATTTTCTATTCTTGACCTTATCAACTGACTTTCTACTGTGTAATATATGTCTTCATGGTGGGTGAGCATCCAGTATAGCTGTTGAGAAGACCAAAGTCATTCTGACTCCTGGTCCTGCATATTTGACCTTTCTCTCTGAGTCTCTCTCTTCTTCTCTCCCTCTGAAAGCTTTTAGGACATTCTCTTTTTTCCCCAGGTTCAAAAATTTTAGCAGCTCTTTACTTCCAAATTGTTTCTTGTGATTGAGTTCCAGTTTCAAAACACTGTGGTCTGATAACATGCAGGGAATAATCTCAATCTTTTGGTATCAGTTGAGACCTGATTTTGACCCAATATGTGTCTATTCTGGAGAAAGTTCTGTGTGCACTCGAGAAGAATGTGTATTCTGTTTTTTAGGGTGGAATGTTCTGTAAATATCTACGAAGTCCATCTGGTCCAATGTGTCAATTCAAAGCTTTTGTTTCTTTGTTGATCTTCTGTTTAGATGATCTGTCCACTGCTGAGAGTAGAATGTTGACGTCTCCTACTATTAAAGTATTATTATCAATATAATTCTTTATTTTGGTTAATAGTTGGTTTCTGTAGTTGGCTGCTCCCATGTTGGGGGCAAGATTTTCTTGTTGGATAGACCCTTTAAGTATGATATAGTGTCCCTCTACATCTCTTACTACAGTCTTTGGTTTAAAATCTAATTTGTCTGATATGAGAATTGCTACCCCAAAGGCAAGGGAAACAAAAACAAAAATGAACTTTTGAGATTTCATCAAGATAAAAAAACTTCTGCACAGCAAAGGAAACAGTCAACAAAACAAAGAGGCAACCCACAGAATGGGAGAAGATATTTGCAAATGACACTACAGATAAAGGGCTCGTATCCAAGCTCTATAAAGAACTTCTCAAACTCAACACCCAAAAACCAAATAATCCGGTCAAAAAATGGGCAGAAGACATGAACAGACACTGCTCCAAAGAAGACATACAAACGGCTAACAGACACATGAAAAAATGTTCAACATCACTAGCCATCAGGGAAATTCAAATCAAAACCACAGTGAGATACCACCTTACACCAGTTAGAATGGAAAAAATTAACAAGGTAGGAAACAACAAATGCTGGCAAGGATGTGGAGAAAGGGGAACCCTCTTACACTGTTGATGGGAATGCAAGCTGGTACCACTCTGGAAAACAGTATGGATGTTCCTCAAGAAGCTAAAAATAGAGCTTCCCTACAACCCAGCAATTGCACTACTAGGTATTTAACCCAAAGACACAGATGTAGTGAAAAGAAGGGGCACATGCATCCCAATGTTCATAGTAGCAATGTCCACAATAGCCAAACTGTGGAAGGAGCCAGATGCCCTTCAACAGATAAATGGATAAAGAAGATGTGGTACATATATACAATGGAATATTACTCAGCCATCAGAAAGGATGAATACCCACCATTTGCATCGACATGGATGGAACTGGAGGAGATTATGCTAAGTGAAATAAGTCAAACAGAAAAAGACAATTATCATATGGTTTCACTCATATGTGGAACATAAGGAATAGCATGGAAGACAACAGGGGAAGGGAGGGAAAACTGAAGGGGAGGATTTCCTCAAGTTCTGCTTCTAAACTTACTATTTATTGTTCTGTTCTCATTCATGAATGCTACATTCTTTTATCTCTCTAAAAATAGCTTCTTTATTTTGTGTTGTTTTTCTCCGTTTTAGTTCCGTTCCATTACTTGCATTATCTCCCTTTTCTGTTTTTTTTTTTTTTTCCTGTTGTTTTGGTTCCTATCTTTCTATAAGAAACTTTACTCAGATCCCTGATACCACTGACAGTCTAGTGAGAATTTACATTTACAAGTGAGATGCTAAAACTCAATAGAAGTTCTTTGGCTTGTCAACAGGTAGATGTCACTGAAGGGTTTTCAGGCTAAAATCCCTCTCTTAGTAGGGGGCTCCTGAATATCAGTATCACCAAGACTCTTCCCTTAGGCCAATCAAATTCTCCCAGGAAATTATCCAATCTCCAGCCTGAGGGGGCAGGGGGAGGTCAAGGGTTGGCTGATGTCTCTGTACTGGCGTTTCTCTAATTCTCTGCCTAAGAAGGAAAGGGAAGTAAGTAAGTACATACAGCCCACCATGTTTAACTGGAAGATTCACATGTGAGACTTTATTCTTCATTTCAGGAAAGTAAGTTAATTTAAAGGGAAAAGAAAATAGCTTTTTATTTACCCTGTTTTTCTTAGGCAAAGATTATTTTGTTTTGGGGTTTTTTTGGGTTTTTTAAGCTTTTATTTATTTATTTGACAGAGAGAGACACAGCAAGAGAGGGAACACAAGCAGGGGGAGTGAGAGAGGGAGAAGCAGGCTTCCTGCCGAGCAGGGAGCCCGAGGCGGGGCTCGATCCCAGGACCCTGGGATCATGACCTGAGCTGAAGGCAGACGCTTAAGTACTGAGCCACCCAGGCACCCTAGGCAAAGATTATTTATGACAATGAGTCATCATGTGAGCTATTCAAACCAATGCTTTTTAAGATACAAATTTAACAAACCCTATTAGGAATGATGGTTAGGTTCCGCAACTCAAAGAACATAGGAATTGCAAAGATTTATCAGTAGCCCCTTTTAATTGCTGCTGTCCCAAAATATGGAAGCAAAAAGTTTGTTGTTTTTAAAAAATGAATAAATACATAACAGTTTGCTTTCCTCAGGTTTATGCTGCATTACCTTCTTTAATTTAAAGTGAAATGTCACGACAGCATTTTGCATATTCCTTCCAAATGTTTTAATAACTGTTCTATATATTCTCTTTCATAGTTAACCAATCTTTCTTTCTTTCACATCTATATTATGTCTCTCTTTTGCCCCAGAGTTGTCTTTTCTATGAAACAGAGGAATAATTCCTAATGTTAGAGCCACAATGTTCAAATAATGTCCCAGAAGTAGTTCTATCTTTAGGAGAATCCTGATCCAGCGGTTCAAATCATGTCGGTGAGGACACAATTTTCTTGATCTCTCCACTCATTTTCTACCATATTAGCATTATCCTAGGGCTTATGCAAGGGTTCTTTCTACATCCACACCTGGACCAGCTCTTTCGGTGCACAATGACTTCCCATCCCAGAGCTCACATTCTGAAATCAGACCATCCAAGAGAATATTGATCTTGTCAGGAAATATCTCCTTGCATCTCTTTAGCTCTGATTGAGTTACAGGTTCATCCCTGAACCATTCAAATGCTGTGGTCAAGGACTATGGGAAATGCTGATTAACGAGCTGGTAAGAACCCACTTGAGCTGAAAATGGTGGGTTATCATCACACAAACCACACAGCTGAGAATGGGGAAGGTGGTTCTCCCAAAGAAATTCAAAATACTATTAGGAAGAGGAATACTGAACAGCAAAAAAGCAACAAATGTCTATTGAAGTTTGAGTTTAAATGTGTTCTTTTCACTTGGATACTTGATATTTCAAAATGATAGGCCTTCCCGGGGTGTGTTTTTTAATATTATCTTCCATAAATCTGAATATCAGTGGAACCCTTAAAAGCAGGGGCAATGGGAAATCTTTACTCACAAAGCTAACTTAGAATGTGATTTAGTTACTTGTTCTTTGAGTATCAGGGGGCCAATTTTACAGAACCATGTGAAAATAAGTGTGTAACTATTAAGTATAACATTTTCTAAATTCCAAGGAAAAAGATACATTAGAATACACTTTCGTTTAGGTATAACAATCTTCTCCAATCTCTCCTGCCCATCTTTCCAAACAGCATTCATCAACTTCTTTCACACATTCCCAAGATGTAGGTCAGTAGTAAAGTCTTTATTAAATAGTTACCTCTATTCTGGGTGTCTTTCTAGATCATTCAAGTCATTTCTCCTTTCCAGTTAGGAGCTGATTACAAAAAGAATTTTTTAAAAGATCATGTATCATTCAACCTTAAAAAGGAAGAAAATCCTGTCACATGCTACAACATGGACGAAACTTGAGGACATTGTGCTAAGTGCAATGAGCCAGTCACAAAAAGACAAATACTGCATGATTCCACTTAAATGAGGTATCTAGAGTGGTCAAACTCATAGAAACAGGAAATAAAATTTTGGTTGCCAAGGGGAGGGGGAAAGGAGGAGTTGTTTAATGAGTAGAGTTTCAATTTTATAAGACAAAAAAACTTGCAGAGACTGATTACACAACAATGTGAATATACTTAACCCTACAGAACTGTACACATAAAAATGGTTAAATTGGTAAATTTTGTTATGTGTATCTTACCACAATTTTTAAAAAGAGAGTTTGAAGCATTGAGAAATTAAGCATCCAAGACTGGAAGATAACTAAAATATGTTCTTGGGAAAGTAAAGCAATAATCATTCTTTTCTTTGAGCTCCTAGAGCAATGGAGGGACAGAAAAAAATTAATAAGACAGGAGAAAAATCTTAATGTAATAGATCTGTCAAAATTGCAAATATTGATTTTGAGACTCCAAAGCTACTGTCAGGTTAGATTCAGGCTAGAATCATATGTTTCATTTATCATTCATTCAGATTGCAGGCTTGTTCAGAGAAAACAATGAAGGCAGGCGAGGGAATTTTGTAGCTTACAATGGCCAGCCCAGTGCCAAACTCGTATTAAGAACAAAATTAGTGCCTTTTGAAAAGCTGAAGGAAAAAAAGTTGACAAAGATGGTATCCAACCACTTGTCACCATTTCACTGCTGTATCATGACCCTACCCCTGTCACTTTCACTTAGAGTATTGCAGTATCTAACTTGTCTCCTTGCTTTTGCCCTTGACTCCCTGAAGGATATTCTTAACAGAAAACCCATAAAGGTCCTGGTAAAAATGAATCCAACCACATTACTCTTCTGTTCAAAACCCTTCATGGCCTCCCACTCAGAGTAAAAGCCAAAATCTTACCATGACCTGCAAATTCCTGTAGAGTTTAAATCCTCATCACCTCTCTGATGTTGTCTCATACCACTCTCCTCCTTGTTCATTCCATTCAACCACACTGTCCTCTTCACCATTTCTTGAATATATGAGCTCATTCTATAGCTTTTACCCTATAAATTATGGTGCCCCAATTTGTGGTTGATTCCCAGACTGGTGTACAATCATGTGGGAATAACATTAATGCATGAGATAAAGTATATATATAGATAACCATTACTTTATTTTTTTTAAGTAAACTCCACGTCCAGTGCAGGCCTCTAACTCACAATCCCAAGATCAAGAGTTGCATGCTCCACTGACTGAGCCAGCCAGGCACCACAACCATTATTTTATGAAAACGGAATGCTTTATTTTTAAGTTCTATAAGTAATGACTTTTTTAAATTTTTACCTTTGTTTCACAAACTAAACATAGAACCAGATTTAAAGATGTAAAAATATACATAGATTTTTGTTGTTAAGAGTTCCATTTGTATTTAAGTTTTAAACTCCACATATCTTGAAAAGTACCAGATGTTGGGAGTAGGAAGGGGGCTTTAAAATCTTAGCTTGTATACCTCTATATTGTGTGAGGTTAAAATATTAAAGAAAAGCTTCAGTACCATTGTATTTAATTTGATAAGCTGTACCTATACACACACCAATACACACATGCACACACACACACACACAAACTAAAGGACCTTTGGGGTAAACAATGCAAAGTAGAACAATTAAAGAAAAACACCTATTTGAAAGAATCAGAAAGAAAGGTTATTTTTAAGCACTCTGCATAACTATAGAATCCATGGGAAATGATTTTTTGCTAAAGGTAAAATTGGAGAAATGGTAATTTTTTTAATTTTCAGAGATTTGCAGTGTCTTGTTAGAAACCCAAGCAATATCAAGAGCAATTCTATTTATTTGACTGAACTAAAAATAGACATTTGCTCTTGGCTCTAATTTTTAATTCGGTTTTTACCAGATGGATTAAGACTCTTGCTCTGTCACCCCCTCATGTGTGGTTTGAATCACCAAGACATAACCTAACATGCCCTTCTTTCCAGAAAATTCCACCACTCAGATGTGTGTTTCTTTTCTACATGATCTTTTTTCCCAAATCATGGGCATCAGTTCCTTTAGGAACTCTGTCACCAGCTATCTTAGCCCTCCCATGGGAAACTGGGTGTTAAGTTATTTTCACAAAGATACAAATGGTATTTGTGTTAGCCATGGAAGTCTTCTGCTCTGATGTCCCTTCAAGAGAATCTGCTGGGATGGAGGTAATTGGGCAGACAACCTCCAGCTGCCACATCTTCCAACCAGCTGGAATTGTCACCTGAAGCCACCTTCTCCTCAGGCTGCTATCAGCCAATGATTGAGCATAGCTGGGGCAGTAGAGTTGGGTCTTTACTCTCCAACTCAGGACTCCTCTGACAGCCAGTGTTTGCTCTGGAGCTGCCCATCCGCCCAGCTAACACTCTGAGAGCTACACTGCTCTCTGAAACGCCACCTACACAAACTTTCTTCCTTCCTTCTTATTGTTACAGGTGTCACATCAGCATCATGGTCTGAAGACTTCCTCTCCTATTCCTTCAGCTTCCTCTCACCCTTATCCTATAACACCAATGAGCTCAGAAGTATTTGGTAAATTGGGCAATGACATTAGTATAACTTGGATATTATGGTGATTTGTATGCAATTTTTCCTGAGAGATTGGATAACCTTCAAGTGGAAAAGAAAGAGCCATCCACTCTGCTAGTGTTTAAAGTCCTTTCTAGCTCTACGGTAAGAAACTTTAAAATGAGTAATTATGCTCAGAGTTGCCTCACCAGGGAGCCTCAGCCCATCTCTGCTCCCCACACTTGTGCAGATTTACTCTTCCTCCTGGGTGCACCGTCCCAGCAGCTCTGCTCTGTGGAACTCCACTTCCATCTCTAGTATCTTGGCACCACAAGCAAGTGTTTACATTTCACCAGTTTTTACCTTCTGAATACCCCTAAAGCAGCCTCCAATCACACTGAATCAGCCATC
Source organism: Mirounga leonina (assembly GCF_011800145.1). Classification (NCBI taxonomy): domain Eukaryota; kingdom Metazoa; phylum Chordata; class Mammalia; order Carnivora; family Phocidae; genus Mirounga; species Mirounga leonina. The sequence continues at coordinate 21,324,519 of NW_023270454.1, forward strand.
TCTGTTCAAGTTATCATCTGAGATTCCAATTTTTTGTGGTGGTTGTTAGTTCTTTGGTTACAAATTGAAGAGGTGTGCGGGTTATTACGCTATTGTCTTTCAGCTCCAGACCCACCTGCATTTGTTTTCTAAAGCAGCATAACAAATAACCACACACTCAGTGCCTTACAACATCATTCACTTATTATTTCCCACATACCAGTTGTCTGGGCAGAACTAGACCCTCTGCTCAGGATCTCACAAGTCTGTTATCAGGGTGTCAGCACCGCTATGGTTCTCATTGGGAGCTCAGAGTCTTCTCATTCAGGAAGTTGGCAGGTTGCCTTTGAGGGACTGAGACCCCCTTTTTTTTCTAGCTGTTGGCCAGGGAACACTCTCAGCTCCTGTAGGCTGCCCCCAGTTCCTTACTATGTGGCCCCTTTAGGCAGCTCACGACATGGATGCTGGCTTTCTTCCAGGCCCACGGGAGAGCACCTCTCTGACTTCTAGTCCCTCTCCAGTTGGCGATGACAGTCTTTTTTTTTTTTTAAAGATTCCATTTACCTACTTGACAGAGAGAGAGAGAGACAGCGAGAGAGGGAACACAAGCAGGGGGAGTAGAAGAGGGAGAAGCAAGCCTCCCCCTGAGTAGGGAGCCTGATGTGGGGCTCTATCCTGGGACCCTGGTATCATGACCCCAGCCAAAGGCAGATGCTTAACAACTGAGCCACCCAAGGGCCCCGGCTATGACAGAGTCTTAAATAGTTGTACCACACTCAGAGGGGTGACTATTCTATCACTATTTGTCGTATAACATAACCTAATCAAGGGGCCACTGTCCCGTCATACTCACAGGTTCTGCCCACACTCTAAGGTAGTTGTTGTATACAGGTCATGTACACAAGGAAGTGGGAATCTTAGAGCCCATCTTAGAAATCTGCTGATCACACAGTCCTTCTGTACTCTGCTTTGTGATGTCGGAGCCGAAACTCTGAAAACCATATTTCTGCCTTGCCATCTGGCTCTGTTAGTTTCTGCCAGTGAGGGGCAGGAAGGGAGACAGAAAGGCAGGGGAGGAGAAAGGTCTTATTCTTCTTTGTTTGCTCGCTGTTCCTGTCAGCATTGCCTCAGCAACAGCTCTCTTCTCTGAGACAGCAGTTGGGTTCAGTCTTCAGTTTTTCAGCAATAACAACCTTACCATATCCCCCCAGAGATCTGAAACCCTGTTTCATGGGACACCTCCTCTGACCACCTGAGATCCTATCGTGAGTGAGCTAGCACCCGAACTCTAAGGTTATAGTACCAGCCTCACTTTGTCCTGTCTAGTTTCTGATGAACCCATTTTCCTTTCTTTTCCCCCCAACCTAGGGTCAGAGCAGTGTTTTTCTGTTACTGTTTTGTATTACCTCAATTTCCCTTTTTTACTTTTTCAGTTCTCCAACACTTGTTTAAGCAATTGCTCATAATAAATTCTTCCTGTAAAATAGCTGGTGTGGTTTCTGTATTCCTGATTTGACCCCAGCTGACACAATAAGCTTTGAATAGTCTGCCCTGCTGCTACTTTTTCTAAACCCTCTTATTTTGTGAGAGATACTGTAAAATACATGTTATTCAGAAATGTATATATTGGATAATAACAAAACTGTAATCTTCTACATTTTTAATGACTAAGTTTTGTCTATCATATGTATGTAGAATAATTTATTCATCCAGTTCCCTATCTTATTTAGATTATTTCAAACATTTTGCTATTACATATAATCCCATCATAAACACCCATATACACAAACATTTGCCCACATATCAGCTTATTCCTTAGAATGAATTCCTAGAAGTGAAACTATGAGACTAACTGGTAAAAACATTTTTAGAGCTTTTGATACCAAATTTTCCTTCTGAAAGGTTATGATAATTTAAACTCTATCAGCCATGAATGAGAATGTCCATCCCTCTATGCTCTTACCAATCCATTACTTTATTTATCTGGTAAAATTGTTGACATTTTGAGAGATGGAAAATGGCATCTCATTTTAACTCATCAGTAATCAAAATTTTTCCATATGTGTGTTTGGACTGTTCACTTCTTTTGTGAATTGACAATCATTGTGCCTTTTCTAACCCCTTCAACCAGAATTCATATTATGCTCCTCTCAACCTCAAAATATTTTACTTGCATTTGCCATTTACCATAGTCGGCTACTAGTCCACCATTGCTTATGGGAACATTCCTCTGTTTCTTTTGGTCATTATCACAGTCTATTATTTTTCACCAATGGCATACTCTTCATACTCTTGAATTTTTCTTACACTTTCTATGGATATAAATCTACACAGCAGAATTTATGTTGTACAAGTAACCCCTTCTTATGTCAGGACAAATTTAGAAGTTGACCAATGGTTGTTAGACTAGAAGATCCCTTAGACTCTCCCTCCAGCACTTATATTTTATGTTTCTCTGGTCATACTTCAAGCTGTGCTCTGGTAAGCTGCTTTCTTCAAACAATTGGATAGTTTCTAAATACATATTATGCATAATTTTTAGAGATCAGATCATTCTGATAAATTTGGATGAAGTTAAGGGACAGTCTTATAAATGAATCATATGATACTGAATTACTTCCATGAGATGACAATAAAAGTCAAATATTTAGTAATAACACTCTGATGTAAAATATACTTATAATCAAACAGAGTTTTTGTTGCTTACTAGTTTTATGATTGTAGATAAATCCTTTAACATCTTTAATCCTCAATTTTCCCATCTGAGAGGTGGATATAATAATAATTAACCAATATTAACTGAATAAACAAAGCGCTATTCAGAAAATTAAATGATGGGGGGGCGGAGCAAGATGGCGGAGGAGTAGGAGACCTGGATTTCCTCTGGTCTCAGGAATTCAGCTGGATAGGGATCAAACCATTCTGAACACCTACAAACCCAACAGGAGATCGAAGAAAAGAAGAGCAACCAACACTCTGAACAGAAAAGCGACCACTTTCTGGAAGGTAGGACATGCGGAGAAGTGAATCTGAGGCGATATTTGGGAGGATAGACGGCGGGGGAGGGTCGGCCGCTTCTGGCAAGTGATAGAACCACAGAGCACAAAATCGGAACTTTTAAAAGTCTGCTCCGCCAAGGGACGTCACTCTGGTGGCTAAGCAGGGGGTGGAACCCTCCGGGACAGTGTGGTCTCAGGACTCTCGGGGTCACAGAAAGACCGGGGGTGCCTGAGGGCGGCAGAGCTCCCAGGTATAGGAGCGGGGAAGCCGGCTGCAGAGGCGGAGCCCAGGCGCGGGCTCTCAGCTCGGGGTCGCCATAAACCGGGATCCGCGGCACAGTCGGGCCCCTGCTCCTCCAGCAGGGACCCAACAAGCGGCAGATCCGGGGAGACTCACCTTCTTCCCTGGGAGGAGCAGCGCGGGAGGGCACCGCAGGGATCTGCTGGGTTTGGAGACTCCAGACCGGGTCCGGTGCCAGAGATAGAGGCGCGGGGTCGCAGGCCGGGTGAGCACGGAGTGCGGCCTGAGACCGGGGAGACGGGAGTGACTGACGGCTTTTCTCTGGGGGCTCACTGAGGAGCGGGCCCGAGTTCTCGGCTCCTCCGGGTGGAGATTGGGAGGCCTCCATTTTCACTCTCTGCCTCCAAAGCTGTATGGAAAGCTCGCAGGGAACAAAAGCCCCGGAGAGCAAACCCGAGCAGATGACTTAGCCGGGAGGGGGCAAGGGCGGGGCAATTCCGCCTCCGGCAGAGACATTTGGAAACCACGGCAACAGGCCCCTCCCCAGAAGATCAGTGAGAACAGCCAGCCAAGACCAAGTTTACCGATCAATGAGAACGGCAGAACTCCAGCGCTAGGGGAATAGAGCACATAGAAATCATGACTTTTTTACCATGATTCTTTAGTCTTTCAAAGTTAATTTTTTTTTAACTTTTTTTTCTTTTTTTTTCTTTTTGAATTTTTCTTTTTCCCTTTTTCAACCAACATCTTATCAATCCCTTATTTTAAAAAAAATTTTTTATTTTTCATTTTTAGAGTCATATTCTATCCCTTCATAGTAGTTACCCATATTTTTGGCTTATATATATAAGTTGTTCTCTCTTTAAAATTTTGAGATAGTTTCTTCTAACAGATTAAAATATACCCTAAATCGCTAGTATATGGTGTTTTCTATTCCCCTGCCTGATCACATCCTCTCCCTTTTTTTTCCTTTTTTCTTTTTTTAAATCCTCTTCTTTCTTTTTTCAAACAACTTCTTATCAATTCCTTTTATAAAATTTTTTATAATTTCCATCTTTACAGTCATATTCCATGCCTTCATCATATCAACCCTTATTTTTGTACATATATAAGTTTTTCTTTCTTTAAAATTTTGGGAGGCACTTTCTTCTAAAAGACCAAAATACACCCCAAATCTACTGTGTGGCACTGATCTATATACCAGCCTGATCATATTTGATCACATTCTGTTTTTTTTGTTGTTGTTTTGTTTTGTTTTGTTTGTTTTTGTTTTTATCATTATCTTTTTCTTTTTCTTTTTTTTCTTTCTCTTGTTTCTCTCTTTCCCTTTCTTTTCCCACTGCTTCAGGTCTTTTCTGATTTGTTTAGAGTATATTTTCTGGGGACGTGGTTACTCTGCTAGCATTTTGTTCTCTCATTAATCTATTCTCCTCTGCACAAAATGACAAGATGGAAAAAATCACCTCAACAAAAAGAACAAGAGGTAGTACCGACTGCCAGGGACCTACTCAATACGGACATTAGTACGATGTCAGATCTAGAGTTCAGAATCATCACTTTAAAGATACTGGCTGGGATTGAAAAAAATATGGAAGTTATTAGAGAAACCCTTTCTGGAGAAGTAAAAGAACTAAAATCCAACCAAGTAGAAATCAAAAAGGCTATTAATGAGGTGCAATCAAAAATGGGGGCGCTAAGTGCTAGAATAAATGAGGCAGAAGAGAGAATCAGTAATATAGAAGATGAAATGATGGAAAATAAAGAAGCTGAGAAAAAGAGAGATAAACAACTACTGGATCACGAGGGCAGAATTCAAGTGATAAGCGATACCATAAGACGAAACAACATTAGAATAATTGGGATCCCAGAAGAAGAAGAAAGAGAGAGAGGGGCAGAAGGTATAATGGAGCAAATTATAGCAGAGAACTTCCCTAATTTGGGGAAGGAAACAGGCATGAAAATCCAGGAAGCACAGAGAAACCCTCTCAAAATCAATAAAAATAGGTCAACACCCCGACATCTAATAGTAAAACTTACGAGTCTCATAGACAAAGAGAAAATCCTGAAAGCAGCTCGGGAGAAGAGATATGTAACCTACAAGGGTAGAAACATTAGATTGGCAACAGACCTATCCACAGAGACCTGGCAGGCTAGAAAGGACTGGCAGGATATATTCAGAGCACTAAATGAGAAAAATATGCAGCCAAGAATACTATATCCAGCTAGGCTGTCATTGAAAATTGAAGGAGAGATAAAAAGCTTCCAGGACAAACAAAAACTAAAGGAACTTGCAAACACAAAACCAGCCCTACAGGAAATCTTGAAAGGGGTCCTCTAAGCAAAGAGAGAGCCTAAAAGCAACATAGACCAGAAAGGAACACAGACAATATACGGTAACAGTCACCTTACAGGCAATACAATGGCACTAAATTCCTATCTTTCAATAGTTACCCTGAATGTAAATGGGCTAAATGCCCCAATCAAAAGACACGGGCTATCAGACTGGATTAAAAAACAAGACCCATCGATATGCTGTCTGCAAGAGACTCATTTTAGAACCAAAGACAGCCCCAGATTGAAAGTGAGGGGGTGGAAAACCATTTCCCATGCTAATGGACACCAAAAGAAAGCTGGGGTGGCAATCCTTATATCACACAAATTAGATTTTAAACCAAAGACTGTAATAAGAGATAAGGAAGGACATTATATCCTACTCAAAGGATCTATCCAACAAGAAGATCTAACAATTGTAAATATCTATGCCCCTAACATGGGAGCAGCCAATTATATAAGGCAATTAATAACAAAAGCAAAGAAACACATCGACAACAATACAATAATAGTGGGGGACTTTAACACCCCCCTCACTGAAATGGACAGATCGTCTAAGCAAAAGATCAACAAGGAAATAAAGACTTTAAATGACACACTGGACCAAATGGACTTCACAGACATATTCAGAACATTTCACCCCAAAGCAACAGAATACACATTCTTCTCTAGTGCCCATGGAACATTCTCCAGAATAGATCACATCCTAGGTCATAAATCAGGTCTCAACCTGTACCAAAAGATTGGGATCATTCCCTGCCTATTTTCGGACCACAATGCTTTGAAACTAGAACTCAATCACAAGAGGAAAGTCAGAAAGAACTCAAATACATGGAGGCTAAAGAGCATCCTACTAAAGAATTAATGGGTCAACCAGGAAATTAAAGAAGAATTAAAAAAATACATGGAAACCAATGAAAATGAAAACACAACTGTTCAAAATCTTTGGGATGCAGCAAAGGCAGTCCTAAGAGGAAAGTATATAGCAATACAGGCCTTTCTCAAGAAACAAGAAAGGTCTCAAATACACAACCTAACCCTACACCTAAAGGAGCTGGAGAAAGAATAGCAAATAAAGCCTAAACCCAGCAGGAGAAGAGAAATAATAAAGATCAGAGCAGAAATCAATGAAATAGAAACTAAAAGAACAGTAGAACAGATCAACGAAACTAGGAGCTGGTTCTTTGAAAGAATTAACAAGATTGATAAACCCCTGGCCAGACTTATCAAAAAGAGAAGAGAAATGACCCAAATCAACAAAATCATGAATGAAAGAGGAGAGATCACAACCAACACCAAAGAAATACAAACAATTATAAGAACATATTATGAGCAACTCTATGCCAGCAAATTAGATAACCTGGAAGAAATGGAGGCATTCCTAGAGATGTATCAACTACCAAAACTGAACCAGGATGAAATAGAAAACCTGAACAGACCTATAACCACTAAGGAAATTGAAGCAGTCATCAAAAATCTCCCAAAAAACAAAAGCCCAGGGCCAGATGGCTTCCCAGGGGAATTGTACCAAACATTTCAAGAAGAATTAATACCTATTCTTCTGAAACTGTTCCAAAAAATAGAAATGGAAGGAAAACTTCCAAACTCATTTTATGAGGCCAGCATTACCTTGATCCCAAAACCAGACAAAGACCCCATCAAAAAGGAGAATTACAGACCAATATCCCTGATGAACATGGATGCAAAAATTCTCACCAAAATACTAGCCAATAGGATCCAACAGTGCATTAAAAGGATTATTCACCATGACCAAGTGGGATTTATCCCTGGGCTGCAAGGTTGGTTCAACATCCGCAAATCAATCAATGTGATACAATACATTAACAAAAGAAAGAACAAGAATCATATGATCCTCTCAATAGATGCAGAAAAAAGCTTTTGACAAAGTACAGCATCCTTTCTTGATCAAAACTCTTCAGAGTATAGGGATCGAGGGTACATACCTCAATATCATAAAAGCCATCTATGAAAAACCTACAGCGAATATTATTCTCAATGGGGAAAAACTGAGAGCTTTCCCCCTAAGGTCAGGAACGCGGCAGGGATGTCCACTATCACCACTGCTATTCAACATAGTATTGGAAGTCCTAGCCACAGCAATCAGACAACAAAAAGAAATCAAAGGCATCCAAATTGGCAAAGAAGAAGTCAAACTCTCACTCTTTGCAGATGATATGATACTTTATGTGGAAAACCCAAAAGTCTCCACCCCAAAACTCCTAGAACTCATACAGGAATTCAGTCAAGTGGCAGGATAGAAAATCAATGCACAGAAGTCAGTGGCATTCCTATACACCAACAACAAGACAGAAGAAAGAGAAATTAAGGAGTCGATCCCATTTACAATTGCACCCAAAACCATAAGATACCTAGGAATAAATCTAACCAAAGAGACAAAGGATCTGTACTCAGAAAACTATAAAATACTCATGAAAGAAATTGAGGAAGACACAAAGAAATGGAAAAAGGTTCCATGCTCATGGATTGGAAGAACAAATATTGTGAAGATGTCAATGCTACCTAGAGCAATCTACACATTCAATGCAATCCCCATCAATATACCATCCACTTTTTTCAAAGAAATGGAACAAATAATCCTAAAATTTGTATGGAACCAGAAAAGACCCCGCATAGCCAGAGGAATGTTGAAAAGAAAAGCAAAGTCGGCGGCATCACAATTCCGGACTTCAAGCTCTATTACAAAGCTGTCATCATCAAGACAGCATGGTACTGGCACAAAAACAGACACATAGATCAATGGAACAGAATAGAGAGCCCAGAAATGGACCCTCAACTCTATGGTCAACTCATCTTTGACAAAGCAGGAAAGAATGTCCAATGGAACAAAGACAGTCTCTTCAACAAATGGTGTTGGGAAAATTGGATAGCCACATGCAGAAGAATGAAACTGGACCATTTCCTTACACCACACACAAAAATAGACTCCAAATGGTTGAAAGACCTCAATGTGAGACAGGAGTCCATCCAAATCCTAAAGGAGAACACAGGCAGCAACCTCTTTGACCTCAGCCGAAGGAACTTCTTCCTAGAAACATCGCCAAAGGCAAGGGAAGCAAGGGCAAAAATGAACTATTGGGACTTCATCAAGATAAAAAGCTTTTGCAAAGCAAAGGAAACAGTCAACAAAACCAAAAGACAACCGACAGAATGGGAGAAGATATTTGCAAATGACATATCAGATAAAGGGCTAGTATCCAAAATCTATAAAGAACTCATCAAACTCAAACATCCCACAAACTCAAACAAAAGAACAAAGAATCCAATCAAGAAATGAGCAGAAGACATGAACAGACATTTTTCCAAAGAAGACATCCAAATGGCCAACAGACACATGAAAAAGTGCTCAATATCGCTCAACATCAGGGAAATCCAAATCAAAACCTCAATGAGATACCACCTCACACCAGTCAGAATGGCTAAAATTAACAAGTCAGGAAACGATAGATATTGGCAGGGATGCAGAGAAAGGGGAACCCTCCTACACTGTTGGTGGGAATGCAAGCTGGTGCAGCCACTCTGGAAAACTGTATGGAGGTTCCTCAAAAAGTTGAAAATAGAGCTACCCTATGATCCAGCAATTGCACTACTGGGTATTTACCCCAAAGATACAAAAGTAGGGATCCGAAGGGGTACGTGCACCCCGATGTTTATAGCAGCAATGTCCACAATAGCCAAACTGTGGAAAGAGCCAAGATGTCCATCGACAGATGAATGGATAAAGAAGATGTGGTATATATATACAATGGAATATTATGCAGCCCATCAAAAGGAATGAGATCTTGCCATTTGCAATGACGTGGATGGAATTGGAGGGTATTATGTTGAGTGAAATAAGTCAAACAGAGAAAGACATGTATCATATGATCTCACTGATATGAGGAATTCTTAATTGTAGGAAACAAACTGAGGGTTGCTGGAGTGGGGGGTGGGGTGGGAGGGATGGGGTGACTGGGTGATAGACACTGGGGAGGGTATGTGCTCTGGTAAGCTCTGTGAATTGTGCAAGACTGTTGAATCTCAGATCTGTACCTCTGAAACAAATAATGCAATATATGTTAAGAAAAAAAAAAAAGAAGAAGAAGAAGGTAGCAGGAGGGGAAGAATGAAGCGGGGGAAATCGGAGGGGTAGACGAACCATGAGAGACGATGGACTCTGAAAAACAAACAGGGTTCTAGAGGGGAGGGGGGTGGGAGGATGGGTTAGCCTGGTGGTGGGTATTGAGGAGGGCACATTCTGCATGGAGCACTGGGTGTTATGCACAAACAATGAATCATGGAACACTTCATCTAAAACTAATGATGTAATGTATGGGGATTAACATAAGAATTAAAAAAAAAAAAGAAAATTAAATGATGAAATGTATGTCAAACCTTTAGCACAATTCCAACATTAGTCAACAAACATTTATTGAGTCCCTATTATGCTTCAGGTACTCTACTAGACTATGGGGATATAAAACTCAATAAAGCGTAGGAAGTATTTGCCCTCATGGAGCTCAAATTCTAATAAGAAGAGATAAACAATCAACAGATAAATAATAAAATATGTAATGTACTCAATGGAATAAATAAAATGAAGAAAAACAAAGCAGTTAACAAGTTCTATTTTAAAACCATAGTAATTGAGATAGGCAAACTGACCACATTAAAGGGTTATAGAATGCAGAAACATTCCCACAAGTAGAAGTAAATTTAATTTATGAAAGAGCATACCTTATAGATTAGTGCAGAAAGATTGACTTTTCAATAAAGATTCTAGATTAATTGGTTATCACATGGAAAATAATGAAATTTGATCCATACTTCCCAACATTTACAAAAATTTATTTGAGCCAGATTAAAATCTTTTTTTAAAAGGAAAAACTATAAAACTTTTAAAAGGCATTATAGCAAACTATCTGCAAGACCTTGAGAAAACAAATAATTTCTTAAAACAAAACAAAGGTTAATTGCATTAGTCAGTGTTCTCCAGAAAAACAGAACCAATAGGATATATATATACAAAGAGAGAGAGAGATTTATTATAAGGAATTGGCTCACCCAATTAAGGAGGCCAACAAGTTCCAAGATTTGCAATCAGCAAACTGAATACCCAAGAGAACTGATCGTGTAAGTTCCATTATGAATGTCAGTAGGCATAAGACCCAGAAAGAGCTAATGTTTCAGTTCAAGTTGATAGGCAGGAAAGAACCAATGTGCCAGGCAATCAGGCAGGAGTTCCTTCTTACTTATGGGAGTGTCAACCTTTTGTTCTATTCAAACCTTCAACTAATCAGATAAAGCCCATTAACATTAGGGAGGGCAATCTACTTTACTCAGTCTACTTATTCAAATGTTCATGCCATCCAAAAACATCCCACAGACACACCCAGAATAATCCTTGGTCAAATGTTTGGGCACCCTGTTGCCAGTCAAATTGATACATAAACTTAATTATTATAAGTCCACCCCTTTTCAACCTGGCACCTATATACATCTCCTTAAATCATACTTAATCTCCAAATAAAGACAAAAACAAGGTTATAATTCAACTTAACATAATACAACTGGCCTGCCTACAAACAAAAATACACTAACCTTTTCTCCAAAAGAGGAGGTGAAATCCTTGAGTGATGTGTACTCTTCTTGGTATTCTAGAACTTAAATACTATGATATAAAATTAACAATGCTTAAATACTATGACATAGAGTCATCTTATGTTACATGATGAGGGAATAAGACAGGGAACAAAACGAAAATATTATATGCATATTATGTATATATTAATGTATCATATGTAGTACACACACATAAACATATTCATAAGAAAATAAGGAGGGAATATTCTTACAAGTTTTGTTTCTGTAAATGGACACATGGTTGTAGCTGGTATTAATAGCAAATTTCTTCCACTACTCATCCCATATTCCCTTTGACCTCAGAGCAAACATCTCAGCTGGTTATGGTTCTTTACCTGGTGAGGTGACCCAAGCCTTCATTCCTGAAGGGTCTGGGCCATGAGTAGTCCTACCTGGATTGGGTTGTTGTACTTTTCTATTGACCCTAATCACTGGGCAAGGTAATACAAAGAGATACTCTAGGGAATCCCTGTATTCCAGACATACTCTTCCTATAAGCCAATAGAGCTTAAGATCATGGGAATAGGTCACTAGGGGTAATAATAAGTGGTGCCACTCTGATTTTCACCATACCTAGACCTGTGAATCCTGGCTCTAAGACAAAAATGTCATGCATTGGGTGCTGATTCAGAGCATATACAGCCTTCTGGAGAACCTTGCCCCCACCTTAACAGTAAACCCTCTAGATGGGATTTCATCCTGTGTTATAATCCAGCTAGCTGCAAGATGAGATTGTAGGTTTGATTTTCCGTAGTCCCAGCTCTGTGGCTACAGAAAATAAGGGTCTCTTTCAAGACACACATAGAAGCCTTCAAGTCATTTATGTGGTTCTTGAGTTGAGACTTCAAATCTCTGAGCTCATCTTTTTTTTTTTCACTACTTTATCCAGTGACATCAGTAACAATGAGCCAATCTCGTTATATTCATTAGTTGGACAAAAATATTTGAAAGCGTTATATACACAGTCACTCAGCTCCTTGCTTTTTATAAGTGTCTGATTAGGAGCATCCAATGGTGATATTTTGGGTATCTATATTGCCAGATTATGTCATGGACTATCTGTACTCTCTTTACTGCTAGAAATAGAGCCATTAGCATCTTTAAATCTAATCAGATTAGAGAGCCAATTCCAGAAACCAATTCAAGAAAACTTGAATTTTTACCAGAACCAATTCAGGAAACTCATCCTTAAAATTCCATTCTTCTAGAACCACTCTTGGTACCAACATCTCTATTAGTCAGGACATCCACGGCCCAGTCAAGTTGATATATAAAATTAACCATCACATAACCACGAAGCAAAAGCTTGATTAATTCAACCACATTAAAATTAAGAACTTCTGCTCATCGAAAGATACCATAAACAATTTGAGAAACAAGCCACAAATTAGGAAAGCACAATTGCAACATAAGTGACAATAAAGGATTACTATCCAGAATGTGTTAACAACTCCTATGAATCCATCTCACTTATAATCAAAGAAATGAAATGAAAACCAGAAAGAGATAGCATTTCACATCAGAAATTGGCAAAACAAATCCATGTAATGGTAAAGATATGAAGGAATTCTTACACACTCTAGTGGGAGGGTAAATTGCTATTGTCACTTCTGAAAATTATTTCACATTATCTACTAAAGCTGAATGTGCACATATCTTGTGAACTAGCAATTCTCTTAGGAATATATCCTAAAATCCTGGAGTAAATCTTGCTCTTGTGCAATAAGACCTGTACAGAAATATTCTTACCAGTAATATCCCAAATGTCCATCAGCATTAAAATGAATACATCAATTATGGTATATGGTATATATAGTGGAATACTGTATGTCAGTGACAGTAAACTACAGCTGCATGCATCACCATTACATGGGGCATTGAGTCACTGAAGAATATAATAATAATAATAATAATAATAATAATAATAATAATAATAATAATGATAGTGGCTAATATGTAAGTTTTTTATTATTACCAAGTTCTTCTCTAAGTGCCATTTATATACCTCTGAGGCAGACCGCAGAGATATTATGGGTTTGGTTCCAGGCCACTGCTATAAAGTAAATACTGCAATAAGGTGAGTCAAATGAATTTTTTAGTTTTCAGTGCATAAAAAGTTATATTTACACTCTACTGCAGTCTTTCAAGTGCAATAGCCTTATGTCTAAAAAACAATGTATATACCTTCATTTAAAACTACTTTACTGCTAAAAAATGCTAACAATCATCTCAAGTTTCAGTGGGTTGCAATCTGTATGCTGGTGGAGGGTCTTGTCTCCTTATCGATGGCTCCTGACTCCTCAGAGTGGTGGTTGCTGAAGGTTAAGGTGGCTGTGGCAACTTCTTAAATTAAGACAATGAAGTTTTTCACATCAATTGACTTTTCCTTCTAGAGGGGAGGGGGGTGGGAGGATGGGTTAGCCTGGTGGTGGGTATTGAGGAGGGCACATTCTGCATGGAGCACTGGGTGTTATGCACAAACAATGAATCATGGAACACTTCATCTAAAACTAATGATGTAATGTATGGGGATTAACATAAGAATAAAAAAAATAAAAAATAAATAAATTGACTTTTCCTTTCACAAATGATTTCTCTATAGTGTGCAATGCTGTTAGATAGCATTTTACCCACAGTGGAACTTCTTTCCAAATTGGAGTTAATCCTCTCAATTCCTGCTGTGCTTCATCAACTAAGTTTATGTCATATTCTAAATCCTTTGTTGTCATTTCAATAATCTTCACAGCATCTTCACCAGGAGTAGATTCCATCTCGAGAAACCACTTTCTTTGCACAGCTGTAATGAGTGACTTCTCATCAGTTCAAGTCTGATCATGAAATTGTAGCAATTCAGCTACTTCAGGCTCCACTTCTAATTCTAGTTCTCTTGCTATTCCCACCACATCTGCAGTTACTTCCTCCACTGAAGTTTTGAACCCCTCAAAGTATCGGTGAGGATTGGAATCAACTTCTTCCCAACTCCTGTTCATGTTGATATTTTGACCTCTTGTTAATGGCATCTAGAATGGTGAATTCCTTCCAGAAGGTTTTCAATTTACTTTGCCCAGGTCCATCAGAGGAATCAACCATCTGTGGCAGCTACAGCCTTATGTCTTAAATAAGATTTGAAAATAAAAGTGACTCCTTGACCCATGGGCTGCAGAATGGATATTATTTTAGCAGGCATGAAAATATTAGTTTCATTGTCCATCTCCATCAGAGCTCTTGGGTGACCAGAAGCATTGTCAACGACCAGTAATATTGTGAAAGGAATCTTTCAACAGATCTGAATAGATCTCAACAGTGGGCCAAAAATATTCAGTAAACATGTTATAAACAGATGTGCTGTCATCCAGTCTTTGCTATTCCACTGACAGAACATAAGCAGAGGACATAGCATACTTGTTAAGGACCCTAGGATTTGGGGAATGGTAAATGAGTGTTGGCTTCATCTTAAAGTCACCAGCTGCATTAGCCCCTAACAAGAGAGTCAACTTGTCTTTTAAAGCTTAGAAACCAGGAATTGACTTTCGCTCTAGCTATAAAAGTCTTCTAACAGAAGGCTTTTTTATCTACATTGAAAATCTGTTGCTTAATGTAGCCACCTTCATTAATTCTCTGACTAGATCTTCTGAGTAACTTGCTACAGCTTCTCCATCAGCGCTTGCTGCTTCACCTTGCACCCTTCTGTAATGGAGCCAGCTTCTTTCCATCTTTAAACCTCATAACCCAACCTCTGTTAGCTTCCAGCTTTTCTTCTGCAGCTTCTTCACCTCTCCCAGCCTTCAGAGAATTGAAGAGAGTTAGGGCTCTGGATCAGGTTTTGGCTTAAAGGAATGTTGTGGCTGGTTTGATCTTCTATCCAGACCACTCAAACTTTAGCAATAAGACTATTTTGCTTTTCTATTATTTGTGTGTTCACTGGAGTAGCAGTTTTCACTTCCTTCAAGAACTTTTCCTTTGCATTCATAACTTGGCTGTTTGGTGCAAGAGGCCTAGCTTTCAGCCTATCTTGGCTTTCAACATGCTTTCTTCCCTAAGCTTAATCATTTCTAGCTTTTGATTTAAAGTTAGAGATGTATGATTATTCCTTTCACCTGAATACATAGACACAATTATAGGGTTCCTATTGGCCTAATTTTAATATTGTTGTGTGTCAGGGAATAGGGAAGTGTGAGGAAAGGCACAGAGACTGGAAAACAGCCAGTCAGTGGAGCAGTCAGAAAACATACAACATTTATCAATTAAGTTTGCATTTTCTGTGGGCATGTTCTTGGCACTCCAAAACTATTACAATAGTAATGTGAAAGATCATTGGTCACAGGTCACCATAACAAATGTAATAACAATGACGAAGTTTCAAATGTTGCTAGAATTATCAAAATGTGACACAAGAGACACAAGGTGAGCATATGCTATTGGGAAAATGGGGACAAAAGAGTTGCTCAATGCAGGGTTGCCACAAACTCTCAATTTGTAAAAAATAAAAATAAATTTAAAAAAATAAAATAAACAGCATCTGTGGAACACAACAAAATGAGGTACGTCTGTATAATTTAACCCTGCAAGAATGCTGTGAGCTACATACAATTATTGTTCTCATTTTACAGATGATGAAATTGCAATCAGAAGGATAAAATAATTCGCTCAAGTTGACCCAGCTACCCAGTGAAGAGGTGAAGCAGGATTTCAAGCCTAGCAAATATGAATACAGTCATTGAGTGTAGTTAGGTATGTTCAAAAATTGGCATTACTAAACACTGCATTTGGGGATACACATATACATGTTTATTAAATGAAGAAATATATGGGGGGGGAGCTTCTGGGTGGCTCAGTTGGTTAAGCATCCAACTCTTGGTTTTGGCTCGTCATAATCTCAGGTTTGTGAGATCAAGTCCCACATAGGGCTCCGTGCTCGGTGGAGAATCTGCTTGAGATTCTCTCTCTCTCTCCCTCTGCACCTCCCCCGACTTGTTCTCTCTCTCTCTCCCTCACTCCTTCTCTCAAATAAATAAATCTTAAATCATTCTCTCTCTCCCTCCCTCTCTCAAATAAATAAATAAATCTTAAAAATATATATATGGGAATGATTCACATAATCTTTTTCCTCTAGGTGAAGTAGAAGAGGGGATATTTTGATCGTTTCAGAATTACTAGAATTCTTTCATTTCTTAAGCTGAGTGATGGCTATGTTGTTGTTCATTTTATTATAATTCTTTATACTCTATATTTAATCTACATTTATATCTATACATATAGGTGTGTGCACGTGCACCCTCTATGTGAAGACTGAGTATGCTTTCCCGCCACTCATATACTTTTATCTCAGATCTAAACAAGATTTCTCCTTAGCACCTGTCTGAAACTCAAAGCCAGGAGGAAACTCCTTTCTTACCACATTCTTTCCCAACTAAAGTGAGTCAGAATAACCTCGTCCATAAATAGGGATAGAGGAAAAACAAAAAGAAAAGCATGGAGGGAATATTAGTTAATATTTTTGAAAATTATATTATCACTATCATAATATTGAACAATGGAAAGAAATGTCCAACTACATGGTATTAAGTGGTGGCACACTTACTGAGTGGAATGATACTATTTTAAATTAAAGAATAGAAAGTAACATCAAAAATTAAAATATGCTACGTGGAAAAATAATTTTATTAATCCATATATACATATTGTCAGACAGTTGGCTTAAAATAAAGGTTTGAAGGAATGAAGCAAGAAGGAAATAAGATTTGAAATATGGTTGACAAAGAAGACGGAAAGCCTCACCGATTGCCTGAGTCCAGTCTTAGTTGAATGGCTCAAAATAAAGTATAACTTCTTTTTCCAAAAAAATTTCTTAAAGAAAGATAAATTATGTTCCCATAAAGTGCATACAATTGAATAATAAATGATAAAAATATTCAATAACCTTGGTTCATTGATAACAGAAGGAGAAATTTAATGAGAATGTACTTTGTATGTGATCCCATCCAGACCTTCTGAGCATGGCCAATATAAAAGACTAAAATGATCAATAGTGCTGAATCCCACAGGGTGAGCAAAATCCTGGGATGGCCACAACTCTGTAATCACAGATGATCATTCATGAAAATGCCACTAGCCAAACTCCATAAGTAATGCATTAGCCCTGAGTGATTGATCTAGAATTTTGCATAGGGTAATTCTTTTATTCAAAGGAAAGAAAAGTTTCTCTCGCTTGCTTCCTAATGGAAGTTTGCACATTCTTTTCCAAAGAAAACAGGGTTGGGATGGAAAGCTAACAGTATTCAGGATTGTCAAACCCTCTCACACATGTCACACATGTGTAAAGAGAAAATTATCATGGACTAAGAAGGCAAAGATTTTCACATCTGAAAGACAGAATGGTTCAAGAGGTGTTGCGTGTTAAAAAAGACATTAAAGTCATGAAGAGCATAAATTTGTTGACCATAAACACAAACCACCAAATCCCAAAATACTAAAAATGAGCCAGAAAGGAGGTAGTTCTGGAACAATTTACTAAACATATGGAACTCATTTCCCCCCCAATAAATAGTGTGAAACAAAAATGGAATAGCCTAGGAAAAGATTGGTTAGAGCTCTTTTGTCCATTGATTTAATATATTATAAAAAGAGGGTAGTAATGTCAGTCCATGAAGACCATCGGAGCAGGAAACAGTCAAGCTCCTCCCAACACATATTCTTGTGCCACTAACAGTCATAAAATAGACTCAATGTAATGCCATCTTTTGTGTTTTTACCTCTACTGAAACAGTGCCTGGTACATGGTGGATACCCAAATGGATATATTTGCTCAGTGACTTGAAACACAATCTGTATGTCCCAGCACCCTCTGAACCATCATTAAATTTCAATCTGCTGTGTCATTGCTCTTAGGGAGAAAAAACCTGAAAGCCAAAGATCTTATCAGAATAGCAATCCCCCAAATACTTCTTAAACTCGGTAATAAAATAAAAGTCAGACATTCTCCCTTTAAAGAAACATTTAAAGGTCAAGATAGAGTCATTAAAGTACTCTTGGTGAAGAAAAGGTAGTAAAGTAATGCCAAATTCTGGTATTAAAAGGAAGCACAATAGCAGATATTCAATTAAGGTCATTCATAATTTGTAACTGGTATTTTAATATAAAAACTCCATTTAGCAAAGAATGCCATCACAACACATCTCCTGCTTCATCCACCAAATGATAATGAAATTCTGTAACTTACCAGGCAGTCAGTTTTTCACAAGATCTATGACAACTATAAAGCTGTGATTTGAGTTCCGTCTTAGCTTTGGAGAAATAAAATTCGTGAGAAAATAATCCCCCTTTCTTCTTCTGTCTACCATCTTTTCTCATACGAAAGGCACCGAACAACATCCCTTGCAAGTATCCCAAGCAAGTTCAAAATGCCTGACTACCTTTGTAAGGCTGCCAAAATCTGTCAATGAAAGGAGACAGACAAAATGCAATAAAAGGCACTAACATGATGGCTTTAGCAGACATGCATGTAAAAAGTCTCAAGGTATTTCTCTCCTACCGGTTCCAGAGATCTTTCAAGTCTTCCCCTGAACCATATGAAATGTGCCATGTATTTTATCGCATTTCTTCACTGGCCTTTTGGAACCCACTCCTGCAGGGATTAACAAGAAGCAAGGCCTTCTCAGGGTCTTTTGCTGTCATTTTGTGTATTAATCAAAGAAGAGTCCCTAAAGAAAGTGTATCTTAGAAATCTAAACTTGCTGTCTCTGCAACATCCTCATCACTGCTGGGAAGTAGGGTGAGTGTAAGTCCTCAGAGCTAAATTCCACACTAGGGACAAAACTAACAAATCAAAGCAGAATTTTTACTTCCTGGAATGATAAATAAGTGTAGGAGGACAAGAGGCATGAAAAGTGGATGGAAAAAAATATTTCCTCCCAATGACTCCCATATATAATGTCGTTTTTACTGTGGAAAAAATCCAAGTCCACACAAAAATTAAAGAACAGCACAATCAACATTGGTCTACCCCTTACCTGTATACACCAACCATTAGTCATCTTGTTGCACCTGCTTCGTGTTCCCACACAGATATGTACAGACACAGCCTTCTGCCAAGCCTTCCAAAAGTAGGTTGTGAACAACAAGACGCCTCACCCCTAAATACTCTAGCGCATATCTCCCATGAGCAAGGGTGTTCTCCCACACAACCTGACACCCTTACCAGGCCTTCTAAAAACTGAATTTAATAAGATCATCCAATAACTAAGCCATACTCAATTTGTCCCTAAAAATGTCTTTTATATGTTTTTTTTTAATTCAGGATCTAATCAAACTCCAATTACATTTGGCTGTCATATGTCTAGTCTCCCATTAGCCCCTCTGTTGTTCACATCCAGGCCAGTTGTTCTACAGAACATCCCACCTTCTGAATGTGTTTGACAGTTTCCTCATGATTCGATTGAGACAAAACATGTCTGGCAAGAACCCCACTTAAGTGATGCTGGATACCTCCAACTGCATCACATTTGGAGGCAACTAATGTCGGGCTGGCCATTGTTGGAATGCCGAGCTCAACCACCTGATACCATGGTCACTGCCAGACCTCTCCACTGTAAACATATATTTCCCCAAGAAACAAACTGAGGGTTCTAGAGGGGAGGGGGTGGGGGGATGGGTGAGCCTGGTGATGGGTATTAAGGACGGCACATGTCGCATGGAGCACTGGGTGTTATACGCAAACAATGAATCATGGAACACTACATCAAAAACTAATCATGTACTGTATGGCGACTAACATAACATAATAATAATAAAAATAAATAAATAAAGATGTATTTTCCTTCCATTGTAATCAGTAGGCGATGTGTGGTGTGATGCTTTGCAACCACGTGAATACTCTGTCCCTCAATAACCAGGCACCCAATGGTTCTGGTACTCAGAGATGTTCCTCTCTGAAACCAATTATATCCCTGGAAGTTTATAAAACAGAAATGTTCTGTCATTCTTTCTACATGTATTAGCTGGCATTCTGCTTTAAAGAAGAGATTTTATTTTCTCGATTTCTCTCTCTCCCTCTTTTTCTAATATTATGGAATCAGGGAATTTTGATATTTGTTATGCTTCATCGTCATTATTGTTGTTTTTGAAGCTCATTTTGTTCCAAATTTATTTGGTTAGCGGATTCCTTTCCAGGCAGCTCATGGATTTGTTGACATGTCTCCATCATTTTGTGAGCATTTTCATGTTTTCTGGCCTATAAGATATTCCAGGTTAAACCCAGACTTTTCCTACTCCAGACCTGGAATTGGCCATTTCGCCAAAGAACCCTAATTCATTTCACTGGATAATGGGCACTGGAGGTGTTCAAACTGAGGAGGCATCCAGTGTGAACTGACAGCCCAATGGATAGAATTCCACTAGGATGTCAAGCAATTTTAACATTTAAAAGAAAGTAATGATTCTGGCCCAAGTTTCTGAAGAAATAAAATTAACAATGAATTCCCTTTATTTTCACTCCTAACATGCAAAACGTGCCCAGACAATGTTTAGGACACACAATGTGTGTGCCCGGTAACTGAAAATTATTCTTGTTAATAAAAAGAAGTATCAATAATACGAATCCATGAACTTATATTACAGATCACATAGATTATATTTTGACACTGACTTTATCATCCAAGTTATATTTTACTTAAGCCCATTGTAAAATTAACTCACCGTCTTGGAGTTCACACTGACCAATATGAGGCAAAATGTATCAGAATTTTATCAAGATATAAGGACAACCACCTCAAGCTGAATATATTCTGAAGGTAATTTTCCAATAAGCGGACCTCTCTTACTTCACTCTTTTTTGTGTTGCCACTACCCTAACTTATAGGTGTTCACTACCTCTTACTTGGACTTTAACGTAACCTCCTGGAATGTTCTTGTTTTGAGGATTCATGTGTTGAAATATTTGGAAAGGAAAAGTTACGATGCCTGAAAATCTCCTTCAAATGGTTTAGGAGAGAAAAATACATAAAACAAATACAGCAAAATGTTAACAATTGGATCTAGGGGCTAAGTATACAGGCTCTCACTGTACCACTCTCTCAACTTTACCATTTGAAAATTTTCACCGTAAAACAAGAAAAAGTAACTCCCTAATGGACTTAACCTATTCATCCTCTAAGTCTTTGCAAGGCAATCAGCATTGTCTTCTTTACTTCCGTTTTATTTGAGCATGGTTGGTACAAAATGTGACATTAGTTTCAGGAGCACAACAAAGTGGGGCAGCTTCTCTCTACGCTGTGCTCCCCACAGGTGTAGCCACCATCTGTCACCATACAACCTATTACAATACCACTGACCGTATTCCTTTCCATGTCCTCTTTAAACCCAATGGTGAGCATGTCTATCTCCTGCTCAAAACTTGCAAGAGCTCCCATTCACCTCACTGCGCTGGCGGTGCTGTGCTTATGCTAATTAAAAACGGACCTGCAGGGCGCCTGGGTGGCTCAGTCGGTTAAGCGACTGCCTTCGGCTCAGGTCATGATCCTGGAGTCCCGGGATCGAGTCCCGCATCGGGCTCCCTGCTCAGCAGGGAGTCTGCTTCTCCCTCTGACCCTACCCCCCTCATGCTCTCTGTTTCCCATTCTCTCTCTCAGATAAATAAATAAAATCTTAAAAAAAAAAAAAAAAACGACCTGCAGTCATACCACTTGGGTTCAAGTCCCGGAGTTACTACTTACTAGCTTGTGACGTATTTCTTAATCTCCTTGTGCCTCAATTTCCACATCTATGAAACGAGGACAATAGCTGTACCTACCTCACAAAGTGTTACAAAGATCAAATGAGCAAATGCATGTAACACACATAAAGCAGTGCCTAGCAGACGTTATGCTGTATCAGTGTTAACTGTGTAAACCCAGGGTACTTCTTTCCATATTATTGTTATTTTAAAGGATTCTCTAGGTCAAAAGCCTTTAGAACATGCCAGGTTAAGTGAAGTAAAGCGGGAATCCCTGTTAGATTATTAATTATTCTAATGTCCATAATGAATCTTCCCACTCAGTGCATCTCACGGGACCAGTACTTTGCAGATCTGACTGGGAGGAACTGCTGACCCAGAGAATAAAATCTCAGCTCCTCTGCTTGATTTTATAGGGCTTCCATAACAAAGCTTTGCCCACCTGCCAATGTCGCATCCTCCTGCTTTCAACCACTCTACTCTTGGCCCAACTTCAAATTCTGCTACCTCCTAGCGCATCCTCAATTTCCCCACATGCACTTCGCTTTCTACCTGCAGGGATTTTTCCCCCATCCCCACCCATCAAGCCAGTTCAGATGGTGCTGCCTCTATAAAGACCACCCAGACGCTCCCAGGTAGAATCCATTTTTCTATTCCTGCTCTCTCTGAGTATTTTGCTTAAAAAGTCTATGAAAACACATGACATTCTGCCTTACATCGTGGAGATATTTGTTTGTTTTTGGAAACAATTTAGTTGGATTACTTGTAATTCCATAAGAAAAAAAGCACATTCGAGTTACAGAAACAATGCTTCCCTGAAAGCATTGTTTCATTCTTTGCGACACAGACTGGTAGTGTTATATTCTGTTCTGAATGTATCTGCTTTTGTACAAAATCATAAATTCCTCGAGAGTAGAATTACATCTTGTCCATTTATATATCGCTCACCATAGCCAACAAAGTTCAATAAACATAGTACATGTTAAATAAATGTGTGGGGAGTTATTCCTAGTACAAGAATCTGTCTCACAGCTCAGATTCAGAATTTGATTTTATTTAATTCAGAATAAGGGGAAAAAAGAGAAGGATGAGGTAACTTCAGAAATAAGATACATGAAAGGCTTAACTGTGTTCTATTTGAAGAGTCCTTCATTTTGAACAATGTAAATTTAGAGAACCTTCTCTTCTTCTCCCTTTCAATACTGCAAACTAAATGAAGGCCAGAAGTCGGTAAACAAGTTGAATGTTGTTATTTCCTTTTAGTAAGTGGCAATGGGCAAGATGCAGGAACCAGAACTTACTAGGGAGAAAGTCGATGTCATCTGGGCAGAAGCACAGCCCCTAGTTGGCCTGAATTCTAGTGGGAAATGGTAATTAGATATGTTCAGATTCTGACCATCTGGAACTATAGGAAGCTTCTAAATTTGATTTGTGTTGGAGGAGCTGTGGTCGAGAAAGGAACATGTGCATGGTGATTGGATATACTCCAAAATGTGACTTTTTGGACCCCAAAACATGTATTTCTAGAAGAAAAATGTGAGCAAGATTCCCCTTTGCCCTAAAACTGTTGCTTAGAAACCTGTCTGGAGAACACGCAAAGTTAACCAATAAGCGTCTACCCAGAATTTCTAATCTCATAAGAATAAACACTTAGACATTTTGTCTTTACATTAGAACCAAGATGTTCCACCAAATACAAACAGTGTTTCTCCATACATTCTGTAAGCTTTAGGCAGTTGGAGTGCAGCTGAAACAAAGAGAAACAGCTAAGTAGTGTACAAACATTTCACTCCTACATGTAGTAACATCAGCAGAGCCTACTTTAAAGCAGGTTCCAGCAATGCCTGGGAGGGCTCAGAGATGCGACTTTTGGCTGGTTTCAGAATAGGCCTAATAGCATTTGTAGAAAATAATAATACAGAAGTCCAGTGGAGCTATATAGATTACATCCCAAGCCAACCTTTCTGAAATATAATGTTAAAAGAGTTCCTCCTGCCTTTATTCAATACCACCCTGGTATGCAAATAACAGGACTGGCTGTATGAGTGAAGCAGAGAAGGAAGGATCTGGTTCAGCTCCTCCAGCCATCTCTGAGCTCATCTTAATGGCTCCAGCCAAATAGTCAGCTGAGTTCTCATATCTTAGCAATTTTAAGGATTTGTCTGTGTTTAGAAATCCAGAATTGCCCAAGTTTCAAAATCTTTATGGAAACAAATATGAAAACATAATTACCTTGTTTTCCTCAAGAAGAAGAAGAAGGGGAAGGAGAAGAAGGAGAAGGAGGAGGAGGAGGGAAAGAAAGAAGAAGAAGAAGAGAGAAGAAAAAGAAGAAGAGGAAGAAGAAGGTGGAGGAGGAGAAGGAGAAGGAGAAGAAGAAGAAGAAGAAGAAGAATGAAGAAGAAAGAAGAAGAAAGAAGAAGAAGAAGAAAGAAGAAGAAAGAAGAAGAAGAAGAAGAAGAAAAGAAGAAGAAGAAGAAGAAGAAGAAGAAAAGAAGAAGAAGAAGAAGAAGAAGAAGAAGAAGAAGAAGAAGAAGAAGAAGAAGAAACAAAAAAAAAAGTAGTGTATCCATCGAGATTAACATTTGAAAGAACAAGAAAACAGGCATGTTCTTCATGTGGTTCTCTTCTTCCTACTCCTCAAAGGTGAATGGCTGTGTTAAAGCCTTGAATTCTGAGCAATAGACTTCAGGTGTGATCTGCCCAAGCAATAGCCTCTGTAGCAGGTGAAAGCAAGGAGAGCGGTTTGAAGAACTTGAAAGATGACAACTTCTTTCACATCCTGGATCTACCACTCACTAGGTTTGCACCCTTAGTTAAGGCTCCAGGCCTCAGTTTCCTGATCTGCAAAACAGGGTAAATTCTGCCAACCACCCAGGATGGTAAAGATAAAGTAAGATGATACATGGACTGCACTGTGGTGATAAGTAAATGTAGTAAACGTCTGCCACTATTTTTCAGTCTTTCTCTTTGAGGCTCTAGGTCAAATGATAAATGATAAATAGCAAATAGGTATTTTATTACCCAATATGGTCATTTTTCCCAACCAGACATATATCTGACTGCTTCTGCATTCCCCATCTTTAAAACCAATTCTGTGGTGATTCACAGCCATAAAAAGTGTAATTACCCACTATTACTGAAACCTGACTATGTTCCAAGCACTTTGAATAAGTTACCATATTCTCATTGGATCCTCATGGCAAAACTAGCTTTCTGTTTGTTTTACTAAGGCAGAAATTAAAGCACAAAAAGTTTAAACCACCTGCTTAAAGCTGCACAGCTAATTAAGTGGCAGCCCCAGATCTCAATCCGAGGCAGTCTGGCACAAGGGCCCATGCTCTCCAGGACTATTGCCTCCCTGCTTACCCACTGTGTCAACCACACATTAAGTTCCCAGAATGCTTTTGTTCCAAATGAGGGAGACAGTGTATGCTGTTACCACTTGGTGACAAGTACCCTAAGAACTCTACTGCGTCAACACAGGTATCACAAAGTCGTGTTCAATGATAAAGATCACACCTCATTTTTATTTGGGATTTTTTAGACGCTATCAGGAAATAGTCTAGGCTTCCACCTACTTTAATAATTGCATCTGAGAGTTCACAGAACTATTAAAAGAAAGCTACCTTCTTAGCCCAATGATCTTGTCCGGTATCTAATAAAGAGTCTCTATAATTAGACTGTGCCTCCAAGGGCGCCTGGGTGGCTCAGTTGGTTAAGCAACTGCCTTTGGCTCAGGTCATGATCCTTGAGTCCCGGGATCAAGTCCCGCATCGGAGTCCCTGCTCAGTGGGAAGTCTGCTTCTCCCTCTGGCCCTACCCCCTCTCGTGTACTCTCTCACTCTCTCTCTCTCAAATAAATAAGTAAAGTCTTTAAAAAAAAAAATAGACTGTGCCTCCATTTTTCACTGCATCAGTGGATTAGTGGATCAGTGGTACCATTGAGGCGTGAGAGTTCTTCCTCCCACTGTCCATGCAGCTAACTTACTCATCCTTCGGATCCCTGCTGGAATGGCACTCTTTCAGAGAAGACCTCACACATCCCTGACTAAGTCTCTCATTCATTGATCAAGCCTTGTAGGTTTCAGGACCATTTAAATGTCAGTTCCCAAATGTATACGTCCAACCCAGACCAAATGAAACAAAACATTAATTTTCAGATGACTAATGAACACTCCAAGCTTGATGTGTCCTAAATTGAACTCCTGGTCTTTGCCCCAAAAGCTGCTCCACTCTCAGCCTTCCTCAGCTCAATCAGTATCTCCTCTACCCTTGAGTTGGTCAGACCAAATGCCTGGCAGCCATCCACAAGTCCTGTCTTTATCTCTTTAAATTGAATCTAATTTATCAGGAAATCCTGTTGGCTCTACCTTCAAAATCCAGCCTGACTGACTGCTACCACTTCTTTATACCCCCACTACTACCAACCAGGTCCAACCTACTATTATCTTCTCCTGGATTGTTGGTCTCCTGCCTTCCCTGTTTGCCCCCCCAAAAGGTCTTTTAACAGCCAGAATGATCTCATAAATAAGATGATGTTTTATCTCTGCTAAAAACCCTCCATTGCTCCCTGGCTCGGTCTAAGTCAATATTACAATGGCTTCCAAGACCCAACATGATCTTCTGTTCATTACCTCTGACCAAGTCCTCTAAACCAGTGTACGTTCCCTTCCAGCCATGTTAGCCTCTGTGCAGTTCCTTGAACTCACCAGATATGTGTCTGCTCCAGGACCTTTGCACTTGCTACCCTCTGCCTACAGCTCTTTCCCTCATTTCTTTCAAGCTTTCAGCCTATGTCACCGTGTTAGTAAGGCTCTCTATGACTGCACTATTCAAATTTGTAGATTCCTCCTCAGTGCTTTTTTCTTTTCCCTGCTATATATTTCTCCATAACACTTACCTTCCAGTGTACTATAAAGTTACCTTATTTTGTTTGTTATCTATGTCCCTCAACAACAAAAAAAAATTTTGCCACGTAGACATGAATCTTTTTCTGTTTAGTTCACTAATGAATCCCAAGCATGAAGAACAGTGCCAGGCACTGAGTAAGCAGTCAACATGTATTTGTTGAGTGAATCAAATCAGACCACCCGTTATATGATCACTTAGCATTGCATCTTTTTGTAACCTTTCTCATAGTTATAATTGCTTTTGCTAATTGTGAGCTTGTTTACTTAATGTCTCTCTCCTCTGCTAGTTTATAGGTAATATGAGGTCTGAGACTGTGTCTTCATGCCCAGCAGTTAACAGACAGCCCGTTACTTAGTAGATGCTGACTAGTATTTGTTGAATTAATGAACAGGACGAGGCAGCAGTTAGCATTAGTTCTGTGCAGTCTCCATGTTCCTGACTGTATTACAAACAGATCACCGACTCCAAGAAGGGCCTTGGTGAGACAATAGAGGGTTTCTATGTATTTTTTTTTAGATTTTATTTATTTATTTGACAGAGAGAGAGAGAGAGAGAACACAAGCAGGAAAATTGGCAGGCAGAGGGAAAGTGAGAAGCAAGCCCCCAGCTGAGCAGGGAGCCTGATGCGGGCCTCGATCCCAGGACCCTGGAATCATGACCTGAGCCGAAAGCAGACACTCAACTGACTGAGCCACCCAGGTGCCCCGGTTTCTATGTATGTTAGGAAGAGACTGAACACCTTGATGAGAACCCAGTAGGTAACAAGATATGTAAGGCAAGTATGCAGATGGTTATACGTAAGTACAGTTGAGTAGCATTGTTTATGTGTAGGGGATTGTTTGGGTTGGGGTGCAGGGGGTTTTTTTCTTTGTTTCTTTGTGATGACTAAAACAGTATCATCTTTCTCCAAAGGCTTGTATCTTGGAGGTATCAAAACTTCTGGGAATAAGAAAGAAGAGTGTTACAAGATTATGTCAGGTTATTTCAAATAGAAAAACCAAGTTACAAACCTGAATTGTTTGAGGGCTAAAAGAAGAGAAATAAAACAATTTTTCACTCTTAAGAGTAACCTGGTTTTGCACTTTTATTTTTAAAAAATAATCTGTATACTTTTTTTTGCTGTTTGTACACAATTACCTCTCTCTTGAGAGTTTTCTTTAAACTATCATAGCATAAAAATAAACTTGCTTTGAAGTTAGAAAAATGATTTTACTAGCTTTTTAATTGGTGTTATACTGCCATCTAGTGACCATAAAAATGTATGACTCACCTGTACAACTGAAAGGCTCTCCAAGGCCAATCACCACGCAGCTGATTCAGGTGGTCAAGGTCCCTTTCCATAAGGCATCCCTTCCCAGACAGTCCACTGTATCAGAGTGCCCCTCTAGACTAATGCTTGCTCCTGACATGTCCCAGCATGAAAATGATTTTATTATGTTTATTATCTTCTGTGTATCAAATAGGCAACTTTTATATACTTTATAAATCTCTTTAATTGGACTCATGAAAGAAATGCCCTATTGGGGGATATAATCCATTAACGTCCCTTCCACTTCTGACTTCATAACAATCAGGAGATGTTTCAGATCAGGTGAACCTCAAACACTTTCCTAACCACTTCAATATAGAGAAGCTATGAGACCATTGTGGCAAAAGAGGTAGCCTCTTTCTAGTTAGATGTATGTGAACACAAATATTGCTGCATATATTTCTGACAGCAATTATAATGATAAAATGCCTGAGCTCTATAAAATTATTTATCTTCTAAAAAATGCATATTATTGCACTCAACTGACAAAGTCTCCGGAAATGACTATTTGGCTTTTGTGGATTTAAAAAAAATCTTCAGGATTACAACATACTGTAGCACACTCCAAAGACCATAAAATCTTTAGAGAACTATTCTCTATCTGTCAAATCAGCCCAAGCTGCTGGTTTATTTGCCATTCATTCTTCACCACACTCACTTTGTATAATAAAGGTGACTTGTCATTTGATTGGCTTTATGTTTTTCTCAACAGTTTCCATTTCTAAAGATAACTTAGAAAAAAACATATGACACAGAAGTTGGAATATATTTACTTAACTCCATTTTCATATAAACAAAAAGGAATTAGTGAGCAATGGTAAGACGATCTTGTCTGACTAACATCTGGCATGAATATATCTAGAACAAAAGGAGGCCTCCAACTTTGAACCTCCAAGGGAAACCTCCCCAGAAAAATGGAAGCACATTTACAAGATGGAACAGAGAATGGTGGTGTAAGCCTTATAACCTAGCAATCCATTGCCATCAAAGAAGCAAGGACTTCTCATGTTTATTCAAGGGGATGGAATGCATGTTTCTCGTGAAAGGGGTCATTAGAATTATAGATACTGCTTACTATCTCAGTCCATTCAGGCTGCTATAACAAAATACCATACATGAGGTAACTTATAAACAACAGACGTTTATTTCTCACAGTTCTGGAGGCTTGAGGTCCAAGATCAAGACACCAGGACGTTGAGTGTCTGGTGGGAGGCCGCTTCCTGTTTCAGAAATGGCCGTCTTCTTACTGTGTCCTCGTAAGACAGAAGGCACAAGGGACTTCTCTGGGGCCTCTTGCATAAAGGCACTAATCCTATTTATGAAGGCTCTACCCTCATGACCTAATCACCTCCCAAAGGCCCCACCTCCTAATAGCATCACATTGGGCATTAGGATTTCACATATAAATGTTGGGGACAAACATTCAGTCTCCAGCACATGTGTACAAGATATTTTCATTAGAAGAGACAGTGAGCAAGGTGTTAACAGAAACTCTGAAAGCAGAGATTAAACCTTTTGTACTTAAAGAAATAATTCATTAAAAAAGAAAGTATTCATTAGTAAATAAGAAGTAATTAACTGATTTTATTTTGTCTTGTCTTGATAACAAAATTTTAAAATAAAATTGATCTTAAGTGTTTACTAAGGATATCATCATAATATGATTAGCATCCATATCCTTTTTCATAGTGTGTGAGAACATAGGTTTTTTAAAAATTTGTTTCCTACAAACAATGAATCATGGAACACTACATCTAAAACTAATGATGTAATGTATGGGGATTAACATAAGAATAAAAAAAATAAAATAAAAATTTGTTTCCTCCATGTTTTATTCCCTGCTATGACTAAATCAGTAGGGAGATCTCTCCTACACTCCTGCAATCTATGTCCTCACTTCAGAGCCTCTTCCCTCCATCCATGGTGTGTCCTCTAACATAGATCACATTTAAAAGACCATCCTAATCAAATGGCATTCACTATAGGAGCCTTTTTTCTCAATTCTATGCCCAGCATGCACACTCCAGTGCACACAGACAGACACACAAATCCCCAAGGAAAAAAGTCAACTCGTTATTCCAGACTAGCATTTCCCAAATAGTTCTATGGATGTTAATAGGTGTTAGGTGAACAAAAGGTACAAGATCAAATAAGTTTGGGAAATGCAGTATTAAAATGTTAAATAGCCATACAGAGTATGCATCTTCAGAGCACTGCTCCAGCACTATCTCCAAGAGACAAGAGACAGTTGTAAAAACTAAAAATATGGTCAAAGTTTAGGCATTTAATTTTGATTCTTTGGGTCCAAATACATGCAAGGATTAACCCCATATTGTACTTAGTATATAATATATGACTCTTTATTAACCACATTTTTGCAGCAATGTTAAAATCTCTTCAGGTATTAACAGTCAGGACAAATGGGAAGAGAAGCACGCAGTGGCCAGCTTCCTCACCACAGAAATGTAATAACCTTTTGGATTATCCAACTTGGCCTCAGACAGTGGAGAAAATATTAACTCTATTTCCACTCTCAGTAGAGCAATCACTGTCCCCCCAGTGAATGACCAGTCCTGTGTGCTCCCACAGCTCATTGCACAAATATCACCTACAGAAAGTGCCAGGCAGCATCATTCCTGGCTTGAGGCCTGTATGCCCCACGACCTCCCAGAGGCCACCGATGGTGTTTCGCACATGGACATACCTAACACAAGGTCACCACCTAATAAATGTTTCTGGGATGAAGAAAGGAGAGATTAAAATCAACTGGGATGACTTAGTTTTCACATCAAGGGGATCTTTCCAAGAAAGAAGACTGTTAAAACAGAAATAGATGCTGTCCAGTAGGATGATGAAATAGTGAAATAGGAAGCCTGACTCTTAAACTGAGAAAACAGATGGATGAAAGGCTGGATAGAAGAATGAGCCTTTTCCACCAAAACGGAATACACCAGAAAATGTGCAGATAATATTTAATTTTATCAGCAGTTTCTCCCCTGAGCATACCAGAAAAAAAAAACAATAACAACAAAAGGCCTGAAATGCTGTCATCGAGCTGCCTTGAAAATAAGGTCTGCAGAAGTATTATTTAACTTATGGGTAAAAAAAATAGGTGGCTAGAAATCTAACTTTATACCTTAAGGAACTAGAAAAAGAAGAACAAATTAAGGCCAAAGTTAATAGGAGGAAGGAAATAACAAAAATCTGAGTAGAAACAAAATGAAAATAGAGTAAAAAGATGATAGAAAAGATTGATAAACTAAGAGCTATGCTTTTTTGGAAAGATAAACAAAATAGACAAAACTTTAACTAGACTCACCAAGAAAAAAAGAGAAAGGATTCAAATAAATAAAATTAGAAATGAAAGAAGAGACATTGCAACTGCTACCACACTAACATAAAGGATCATAAGAGATGTCTAAAGACAATTATACACTAAATTATTAACAAATTAGACAACCTAGAAGAAATGGATCAATTCCCAAAAATATACAACCTACCAAGACTGAATCATGAAGAAATGGAAAATGTGAACAGACCACTAGTAAGGAGATTAAAGCAATAATCAAAAACCTCCCAACAAGCAAAATTCCAGGAACAGATGGCTTCACAGGTGAATTCTACCAAACACTTAAAGAATTAATACCAAAAAAGAAAGAAAGAAAGAAAGAAAGAAAGAAAGAAAGAAAGAAAGAAAGAAAGAAAGAAAGAAAGAAAGAAA
>NW_023270454.1:21356388-21468872 GCF_011800145.1 Mirounga leonina
AAAGAAAGAAAGAAAGAAAGAAAGAAAGAAAGAAAGAAAGAAAGAAAAGAAAAGAATTCATACCAATCCTTCTCAAACTCTCCCCCAAAATAAGAGAGGATAGAACACTTAAAAACTCATTTTTTTTCAGGCCAACATTACCTCAGTACCAGGCAAGGACACTACAAAAAAGAAAATTATAGGCCAGTAGCCCTGACAAATGTAGATGTAAAAATCCTCAGCAAAATATTAGCAAACCAAATTCAACAGTACATTTAAAGGATCATATACCATGATCAAGTGGGATTTATTCCAAGCATGCAGGGATGGCTCAACATCCACAAATCAATCAATGGGATACACCACATTAACAAAAGCTGAAAGATTTTCCTCTAAGATCAAGAGCAAGAGAAGAATGCCCATCTTGCCACTTCTATTCAACATAGTATTGGTAGTTCTAGTCAGAGCAATTAGCAATTAGACAAGAAAAAGAAAAGCCATCTAAATTGGAAATAAAGAAGTCAAATTGTCTTTTTGCAGATGACATGACTATACACACACACACACACTTAAACACTCAACCAAAAAAACTGTTGGAACAAATAAACAAATTCATTAAAATTTCGGGATACAAATCAATACACAAAAATCAGTGTGTTTCACATTATTTACAATAACAAAGTTATGGAAGCAACCTAAGTGTCCATCAATAAATGAATGGATAAAGAAGAGCTGGTATACATATATACAATGGAATATTACTCAGCCATAAAAAAGAATGAGATCTTGCCATTTGCAACAACATAGATGGACCTAGAGAATACTATTTTAAATGAAATTAAGTCAGAGAAAGACAAATACCACGACTGCACTTACACGTGGAATCTAAACAGCGAAACAAATGAAGAAACAAAAAGCAAGCAAACAAACAAACAAAATGACTCTTAAATTACAAAGAACAAACTGGTGGTTGCCACAGAGGAGGTGGGTGGGGAGATGGCCGAAATAAAGGGGATTAAGAGGTACAAACTTCCAGTTATAAAATAAATAAGTCACAGAGATGAAAAGTACAGCATAAAGAATATAGTCAATAATACTGTAATAATGTTGTGTAGCAACAGATGGTGAATACACTTACCATGGTGAGCACTAAGTAATACATCAAACTGTTGAATCATAATGTACACCTAAAACTAATATAACACTCTATGATAATGATACTTCAATAAAAAAATAAGTTGTATTTCTATTTACTAACAATAAACTATCAGAAAGAGAAATAAGAAAATAATCCCATTTACAATTATATCAAAAAGAATACAATACCTAGGAATAAATTTAACCAAGCAGGTGAAGATCTGTATACTAAAAACTATAAGACAATGATGAAAGAAATTGAAAAAGAGAAATAAATAAGAAGACATTCCATGTTCATGGATTGGAAGAATTGATATTGTTAAATGGTCATACTACCCAAAGCAATCTATAGGTTCAGTGCAATCCCTATCAGAATTCTAATGGCATTTCGCATTTCTCACAGAAAGAATAAACAATCTTAAAATTTATATGGAACCAAAAAGATTCCAAACAGTCAAAGCAATTGAGAAAGACCAAAGCTGGAGGCATCATGTTTTCTAATTTCAAACTGTGTTACAAAGATATAGTAATCAACAGTATGTTATTGACATAAAAACAGACACATAGATCAGGGAACAGAATTGAGAACCCAGAAATAAAACCCATGCATATATGGTCGATTAATTTATGACAAAGGAGCCAAGAATATCCAATGGGGAAAAGACTGTCTCTTCATAAAGGTATTAGGAAAACTGGACAGCCACATGAAACTGGACCAGTGTCTTACACTATACACAAATATTAACTCAAAATGGACTAAAGACTTGAACCTAAAACCTAAAAGCATAAAACTCCTGGAATGAAACATAGGGGGTAATCTCCTTGACATCAGTCTTGGCAATGATCTTTTGCATTTGACACCAAACTCAAAGGCAATAAAAGCAAAAATAAACAAGTAGGACTACATAAACTAAAAAGCTTCTCCACAGCAAAAGAAATCATCAACAAAATGCAAAGGCAACCTACTGAATGGGAGAAAATATTTGCAAATCATATATGTGATAAGGGGTTAATATCCAAAATATATAAAGAACTCACGCACCTCAATGGCAAAACAAAACAATATGATTTAAAAATGGGCAGAGAATTTGAATGGACACTTTTTCAAGAAAACATACAGATGGCCAACAGGCACATGAAAAGGTGGTCAACATCGCTAATCATAAGGAAACGTAAATCAAAACCACAGTGAGATATCACTTCACACCTATGAGGATGGCTATCATCAAAAGACAAGTGATAACGAGTGTTGCAAATGATATCAAGAAAATGGAGCCGAGCCTTGTGCACTGTTGATAACAATGTAAATTGGTGCAGCCACTATAGGAAAGAGTATGGAGGTTTCTCAAAAAATTAAAGTAAGAATTACCATATGATTTAGCAATCCCATTTCTGGATCTATATCTGGAGGATAAAGATTTGAGATATGTATACACACACACACACACACACACACTGGAGTGTCCCTCAGCCATGAAAAAGAAGGAAATCCTTCCATTTGCAACAACATGGATGGATCTTGAGGGCATTATGCTAACTGAAATAAGTCAGACAACGTAAGACAAATACTGCACGGTATCACTTATATGTGGAATCTAAAAAAAAGTCAAATTGATAGAAACGAGGATCATGTATAGCATGATGATGATGGTTGATAATACTGTATTGTATATCTGAAATTTGCTAAAAGAGTAGAAAATAAATGCTCTCACAAAAAAAAATAATAAAGAAGAAAAGGAAGAAAGAAAGAAAAATAAGTGAGGCAATAGATGTTAATTAACTAGACGGGGGGATTCTTCCACAATGCATATGTATATCAAATCTTCATGCTGTACACATTAAATATCTTACAATTTTATTTGTCAATTATATTTTAATAAAGCTGAAAATAAAGAAGAGTAGGTGACTTTAGGATCCTTTACTGACTGCTAAATGGTAAGATGTGGGAAGGATTCAAGATAGTCAGAGGGACACTTTGAAATACGATATCATAAAGAATAAAGTGTTAAATACAATCAAAAATACTTTCAATACCCCTCAGATCACACACTCTCTCATTCAAAACTCTCCCTTGTTACCTTCTATATCCATACTTCGTCTTATTTTCTTCCTATCACCCATCACTGCCTGAAATGATTGATAATTTTCATTCTTCTATATTTTCATTCCTTTTATAATTTTCATTCTTCCCTCTATATTATGTGGTCTCTGGAGCTTAGAAGATTGATGTATTACAAGCATTTAATTAATAACAGTTGAATCACAAATGATGTTTTACTATAGATTTGAGCAGTTAGATACAAAGTTACCTCCAGAAGCTATTTTTGTAGATACTAAAACAGACTTACATGTACATACAGTGTAAAGAGCCATTAGTCATTTCAGCCCACCCCTGTTACACTGCTACTACCACTTCAACTCCTACTACCTCTATCTTACTACTACTGTTACTGATTAGTGATAATAACAATAGGAAACCTCTTTTTTGTTCGGTACTAAACCTCTTAAGCACTTAATACATACTAGATGTTATTCTAAGTACTTGCCTTGTGTTAAATCATTTAATCCTCACAAGAATTCCATGAGGAAGTAAGTGAATATTAAAGATGACATTATTGAATCAGATTCATATGACTCAGAGAACTCACCCAATGTGAACTTTACTAATAACTTCAAGGACACAAGCAATCAAAGGACACAAGCAAAGCAGGGAATGGTCTGGGACATCCCAAATAAAAATATAAATGAAAATTTAATGAACTGTAATACATTCACTGAGAGAGCTACAGGGCTGGGAGAATACAAACATTTGGAGTAACTCAGAAAGAGGAGGGGAGGAGGAATGGCTTCATAGCAAGCCATGGCAATGGAGTACTCATGCACGTGCACATACATGGACAATACATATCCTCACAAACACACATGTTCAAGAGAGAGACAACCACAAAATTCAAGTGCGCTGTAGTACTCTGTTTGCCTTTCAGAGAGAACTCTCCAGATCTCTGAATACCAACTCAAAGGCCCAGTTGGACAGCAGTTCTTTTGGAAGGCCAGGGGATCCCAGAGTGAAGCCCAAAGCAGTGCAAATCAAGTAACCATAACTGCATTTATATGAATCTTGAAAGTTTTCAGAACACACTCAATTTGTGTAAACAGATGAGAAATTTCAGCAGAGAGATGGAAACTCAAAATAAATAAATACATAAATACATAAATAAATAAATAAGAGCCCAGTGAAAATGCAATGAGTGAAAAATGCCATTCCAAAGATGAAGAATCCCTTCAGTAGGCTGGACATAACATAAGAAAAAGAAAATGTACCTGAAGATAGGTCAGTAAAAATGATCCAAACTGAAACAGAATAAAGTAAAAAAGAAAGTTAAAAGGAAAAGAGCATGTAAGGTTTGTGAAACAACATTAAATGGTCTAAAAGAGATAGGTGATTGGGGTCTCAGAAAAGGAAGAGACGAAATCAGGCAGAATTATTTGAAAACATAATGACCAGCAATTTTCCAAAATTAGTAAAAGACAAACACAGGTCAGAAGAAGTTCAGAGGACTCCAAGCAAGATAATACAAAGAAAATATCAACCAAAAGAGATAGTAAACACTGCTCTCTTTCTCTTTCTCATAGGTTTGTTTTAAAACATAATATTTGTGTGTGTGTGTATATATATATATATATATATGCAATATATATATATAGCAAAACTTTTCAATGGTTTTTGGGTTTTTTTTAAGATTTTGTTTATTTATTTGACAGAGAGAGACATAGCAAGAGAGGGAACACAAGCAGGGGGAGTGGGAGAGGGAGAAGCAGGCTTCCCGCCCAGCAGGGAGCCTGATGTTGGGCTCGATCCCAGGACCCTGGGACCATGACCTGAGCCGAAGGCAGACGCCTAAGGACTGAGCCACCCAGGCGCCCTGACTTCTCAATGGTTAATGGCTATTGTTGGGATTACAACCAAAGTCAACTCTTCATGTTTCAGAATCACTGAACATTAAAGAAACTAATAACTCAGGAGCCCCTACTGTTTGTCAAACATTCCTTTATATTCTTCAGAATATTCTTCATATATATCCTGCAGCCACCACAAATCATTCATTCATTCTCTAAACATTTATCAAATGCTTACAGTTTGCTCCAGGCCTGGCATCTCTGAGAAAGTAACGTAGAACCGAAATCTAAAAACCCCACACAAAGACAAAAGTGACTATTGAGGAAAGGGGGAGCCTGTTTCTAGCCAGAGGAATCAGCAATCCCAAACGTCCCCAGGTGGGAAGCAGCCTCGCGTATTCTAGGAGCTGACGGGATGGAGTGGTGGCGATGCAGCCAGCCAGGGAAAGAAGGACTAAAGAGGAGGCCTGATCATGCAGAGGGTCACCGGTGCCTTGCGGAATGAAACACACATTGAGCAGAGCCGGAAATTAAGTTAGGAGCTTCTTGACTCCCTAGCCTCTTTCCACTTCCTGGGATGGTTCCAAACTTCTGTAGAGCTTCATACTTTCCAGAACACTTCCACAGTCCTTATGTCTTCAAGAGCTCTTAAACTGGATAGCTGATATGCAGAGCTCCAGCCTCTTTCCTCCACTAAAACCACTGCTTTGGAGCACCTGGGTGGCTCAGTCAGTTCAGCAGTTGACTTTTGATTTTGGCTCAGGTCATGATCTCAGGGTCCTGGAATTGAGCCCCGAGTCAGGCTCCGTGGTCAGCAGGGAGTCGGCTTGAGATTTTCTATCTCCCTCTCCCTCTGCCCCTCCCAGCTCTCTTTCTCTGTAAAATAAATAAATAATTTTTTAAAAATTAAATAAATAGGGACACCTGGGTGGCTTAGTCGGTTAAGCAGCTGCCTTCAGCTCAGGTCATGATCCCAGGGTCCTGGAATCAAATCCTGCATTGGGCTCCCCGCTCAGCAGGAAGCCTGCTTCTCCCTCTGCCTGCCGCTCCCCCTGCTTGCGCTGTCTCTCTCTCTCTCTCTC
The DNA here is from genome assembly GCF_011800145.1 of Mirounga leonina. Lineage (NCBI taxonomy): Eukaryota > Metazoa > Chordata > Mammalia > Carnivora > Phocidae > Mirounga > Mirounga leonina. Next base: position 21,362,484 of record NW_023270454.1, read on the forward strand.
TGACAAATAAATAAATAATCTTTTTAAAAATAAATAAATAAATAAGTTAAACCATTGTTTTGCTGCTAAACTCTAGCAGCAAGAGGGATATGCTAAGCAATCTTTCAACTTTGAGTGAATCAAATGCTTGACTTATTAAGGTCACGAATGATGGGGATTTTACAGATCCATTGGCTGCTTTTGCATGGTCCTATTTCCTACCCCCAACACACCTCATGACCAGAATTTATGTAACTAAAGGAGTCTACATCAAATGTTTACCACAAAGGATACAGTGGAAGATCGGTTTTAATTCCCCTTTTCTGTATTTATCAATAAGGTAATAATGAAGCTTATAGAGCACAGACATACAGGCAGCTAATGGTTGAGAGTTGGCACACATCTTTGGAGAGGATTTATTAGCATAAGCTCATACTCTAGAAGGAGAAATGCGAGCTGTCATAGAAAACATACACTGATCAGTGGAGAAAGGGGAACTCTCCTACATTGTTGGTGGGAATGCAAGCTGGTGCAGCCACTCTAGAAAACAGTATGGAGGTTCCTCAAAAAGTTGAAAATAGAGCTACCCTATGACCCAGCAATTGCACTACTGGGTATTTACCCCAAAGACACAGATGTAGTGATCCGAAGGGGTACATGCACCCCAATGTTCACAGCAGCAATGTCCACAATAGCCAAACTATGGAAAGAGCCAAGATGTCCATCAACAGATGAATGGATAAAGAAGATGTAGTATATATATACAATGGAATATTATGCAGCCATCAAAAAAAACAAAAAACAAAACAAAACCAAAAAAAAAACGAAATCTTGCCATATGCTACAATGTGAATGGAACTAGAGGGTATTATGCTAAGCCAAATAAGTCAATCAGAGAAAGACAAGTGTCATATGACCTCACTGATATGAGGAATTCTTAATCTCAGGAAACAAACTGAGGGTTGCTGGAGGTGGTGGGGGGTGGTAGGGATGGGGTGGCTGGGTGATAGACATTGGGGAGGGTATGTGCTATGGTGAGCGCTGTGAATTGTGTAAGACTGTTGAATCACAGACCTCTATCTCTGAAACAAATAATACATTATATGTTAAAAAAAAAAAAAAGAAGATAGTAGTAGAAAGGGAAAAATGAAGGGGGCGGATATCAGAGGGGGAGATGACCATGAGAGACTATGGACTCTGAGAAACAAACTGAGGGTTCTAGAGGGGAGGTGGCTGGGGATTGGGTTAGTCTGGTGATGGGTATTAAGGAGGGCACGTACTGAATGGAGCACTGGGTGTTATAAGCAAACAATGACTCATGGAACACTACATCAAAAACTAATGATGTAGGGGCGCCTGGGTGGCTCAGTCGTTAAGCGTCTGCCTTCGGCTCAGGTCATGATCCCAGGGTCCTGGGATCGAGCCCCGCATCAGGCTCCCTGCTCCGCGGGAAGCCTGCTTCTCCCTCTCCCACCTCCCCTGCTTATGTTCCCTCTCTCTCTGTCAAATAAATAAATAAAATCTTAAAAAAAAAAAAACTAATGGTGTAATGTATGGTGATTAACATAACATAATAAAATAAAATTTTTAAAAATGCAAAAAAAAGAAAAAGAAAAAGAAAACATACACTGAAGAGTTTCCCTTGACCTGTGACTTTCTTAGGTACAGAAGGGGAAGGAAACAGTGTTATAAGCATTCATGTACGCTCCCCAACACCTGACACCATGTTAATGAAATGCCTTTACAAGCCTGTTTGTTACAATCTCGGAGCCTGTACTCGGGGACTGTTCTCACACCTGCCTCCTCAGATCTTATCTTTAGCCTTCCAAACAAACTGAGCTCTGCCGAATTTCTCATCATGCTTTCAAGTGTGTTGCCTCTGCTACAGCCTACAAAATGAAATACCATAAATTAACTTCTGATGCCAGCGTGGACATTTGACTCTTGAGTCCTGACTTTACTGATGATCGGTTTGACAAGCTGTTCAGAAAACACCTATGTGCAAACACAGAGGTCAGCTTATATTTGGGCCCGGACTGGACGCTGACTCTCGTTTACCCTGCTGCAGCTGCTTGGCAGGTAGGAACCAGGTCCCTTTGCTAAAGTCCTCTATCCTAGAGATTCTTCCTTTGCTTCCCTCACTCTTGCTTTAATATCTTCATTTTGATTCCCACTGTGGCCATCCCCCAACAAATGGTGACCATACTGTACATAACTTGCTACCAACTCCTAACAAGTCTGCCTGATGTGATCCCTGCCCATTCCCATACCCATTTTCTCAGTGTTTCTCACCCCACACTCCATGAGGGTCTTCAGTAGGTGACCGTTCCCAAGTCCTACATTGTGATATTTAAGGCACAAATGAAGACATCCTGATCTATGAACAGTGGTATGAGACCTAGTGAGATAATTAGGAAGATGGGAGTTCGCCACCCAAGGCCCCCTCAAATTTTAAGAAAAGGAAAGAATTATAAGATTGAAGCCCATGGAGTTGCACTTAGAAAGGAGTGAATAAGAGAACTCTATCAGTTACGGTCCAGCCAGAAAGCAGAAACTGTACTGGATGTTTGAACGGAGATAATTTAATATACAGAATAGTTTGCAAGGATGAAAAACTGTTAACTAGGTAACTGAAAGGGTAGAAAGAAACATCATAGAGGTAGTAACTGCAGGAAGCAATTTACCCTCTGTAAGACTGAAGGGAAAATGTTGAAATTATTAAAAGACTTAGGGGAGGGACCCTACGGATGATGTTTACAACTTCCTTCTTTTATTTCTAATTACATGATTTTCTTTTTTGCACTCAACTGGCACCTCAGTTAGTTGGGGTTCTTAACTGATAGGGTGGCCAAACCTCCATGGGCAAAGGATATGAATCCTCAGTATCCTGCTTTAGTTTTTGTAGTTTTCCATTAACTTTTATAATTAAACATGGAAATGCTAAGACATACCCCAGAGAGTCCTGTGAGTTCCCAGAGAGAGTCCTCCCTATCCCCTCTGTATAACACCAACCAATTTCCCCTGCCTTCCGAAGAGAGATAAGTCCACAATATCTCTCTTCTCATGTTTGTCATTTAAGTGTTCTGCTGATGATGAAAATTATGATTAAGACAATGATGCTAAAATGTTACACATATTAGAGCAAATAGGAAATGTGAGAATAATTAGTAATAGGGTGAGTCTTTTAAAATGAGAAGAAAAAGTAGAAATGGAGTTTGCCTCAGTAAGTTAACACACATTACATCATGCATGGAAATTGGTTACTGGTTTGTTTAATTATTACACATTTTAGTTTTGTATCATTGATATAACATTTTTATCATGAGTTTCACTTAGCCAGAATATTAAACTATACAAGTATGTTCACACCTCGTAGTCTGGGTTTATCCACAAAAACCAGTAGTTTATAATGCCAGCACGAAGTAGAGGAGCATGTTGTGAATCCACATGTCAATCCATGGAGAAGAAACACTGTCGGTTGCAAATTCCAGGCTAGAGTGGAAATTCTGGTTTGTTTCGCCCACGGCCATTTGATAGCCCTGCCAAATTTCTTTTACCTGAACATCTGTGTGGGTTATCTTCACAGGAAAAATGTGGGATATGTTGCCCCAATTCCTTTTTCGATTTGTAATTTTTTAGGCAAGTTAAGACAGAGTGTTTCTTCAATTAAAATATTTAGAAACAGATGGTATGATAAAGATGATAAAGATCTGCTAACAATTTCCAAACTCAATAAAAGGACAGTTAGAGGTTCTAAGACCACTTCAATAAGAGAAAACATACCTATGCTCACCTAATCTCTTCTGTTGATTATTTGTAAATTTGCCAACAGCAATTTTAAAGAGATTGTTTTATTTCTTTATAAGATTAGAAGAGCACGGAAACATACAAAAACAAATTAAAGGAATTTATTAAGTTGTCCCTAAGGTTTTAGCTTTTCTCTTTGAAATGTACAGCTATGCAAAGATTTGCATTTGGCATCAGCGGAACTGCATGCCAACTACCTCTGGATGCCAATTCATATGTCTAATTCAGTAAAAAGTTAAAGCAACAGAGATTGTGTGTGTGTGAGAGAGAGAGAGAGAGAGATGCCAAACGCTAACAGCACTAGAGAGGAGATATTTCCAAAGAGAATTCTATTCTAAGCAGCAACATCCAGCCTGATTTGTTCTTTGACTTGTGAACAGCTAACATCTAGCTAGCAACAAGTACAAAAGGTCTTCATGTGAACCACAGAGATATATTTTAAATGTGTATAAACCCCTATCAGGCCATCTCCATTTTAGACTGGCAATGACATTGAAATCTCTCTTTTGTATTCTCCTTTCTTGCCATTGCAAGTTTCAAAACAAGACAGTCCCAAGTTTCAGGGTTTTATGTCAATGGTAATGGTTGTGTTAAAACTATGCATAGTTGTATAGAAAGGCAGCCAGAGTTTAGAGAATTGAACACTGGTCTTAGAATCAAATTAGGTTGGGTTTGAGTTTCCACTCACTCACTTGCTGGCTACATGAATGGGAGCAACTATCTTTACCCCCAGTGCTATCCACAAGAAACATACAAAGTACCTAAATAAAGGGAAAATGAAAAACATTCTTGAGAATAGCCTTTAATTTTAGAACTTACAATGTAACAGTTTAATTTTAAATACCCTTGTAAAACATTTTTTCTATAACTCATTATTGATGAGTTAAAAGAATCCATTTCACAGGAGGGGAAAGGGGGAAAGGTGGGTATATAACTCTTCCATGTTATGCATCAGAGGGATATTTAAATTAATAGTTGTTTTTTTTTTTCAAGCAAAAACTCTCTCACATCCTATCTTGGCATCTTATAACATGATAATCAAACTGCCTCACACCCAGCCAAGATATTCAACAACAGAAGTTTTGATGGGGACGGGTCCCACTAGAACAGAAGCTCCTTGACGGCGGGATTTGGGTCCACTGGGTTCAGTGTTGTGCACTTATACAGGAAACAGTTCCTAAGATGTACAATAAATAGTTGAAGTCTCCAACATTTGAGAGAAGGGGTTTTGCAGTCAAAAGATAGTATGAGATACATTAGGTACCTATTAGGTGAGAGAAGGGGTAAGGGGAGGTTCAGGAATGGAGGTATGAGGGTAGTGGTCAAATTATTGAGTGCCAAAACTCACATGCCACTCTGGATTGCCAATTAATATATAACGCAAATATCACAAAGCAGAAACCACTTCAAAGTGAAACACTGAGCATATTATAATATGTATATATTCAAGAGATAGTGCAACATACTTCTGGGTGTAAACTATATAACATTAAAGGAAATATAAGTGAATATCTTTCACCAAAGTTTATAAACTGAAATTGATCTTTCCTAAGAAAAGGAGAAAGAATGGTTGGATAAATTATATTTAGTGAGTAGATGTTGAACTTACTTGAATTCTACACATTTGGACAAGATTAGGGGGAAAGATACACACACACACACACACACACACACCATAACTCAGAGATAAATTTAGAGCATACCTTAGAATTTCTTACTTAGACTCCTAAACTAATATTTCCCTGGAATATTAACCTGAGGGTGTATTATATTTCAGAATTATATTTCTAATAGGCAGACAGTATAGAATAATGGGAAGGTCAAGACTTGGTAGCAGAAGGGTCTGGGTTTCAGTGCTGTCTCCGCAATTTTTTTTAATAACCTTTGGCAAGTTGCTTAAACTCTGAGCCTTAATTTGTTATCTGTAAAACAGGGATATAAATACATTCTTAGCAGGTTGGTGTGAGGATAAATAAAGTAGGAAAAGTGGCTGGTATAAAGTGGGCACCCAGTGATCCATTTTTCCTTCGTTTCCATAGTCCCCATGACTATATACCCAGCCACCTTGATAGTTATAAAATGCCCTTCACCTGAGAATATAGTCAAATAACTCATTCAAATGTTTGCTTTTAACAGAGCTAGATTGTTGGACTAAATTTTCTCTTGACGTTGGTCAAAATGATTAAACTGATAGCTTTATCAAAAAGTCTTAAAGTTAAACAGAACATTATAGCAGATTTTACAGAGGATTGCGATAGTTTCTGTCGTTCTCTTTGAAGAGCAAAGATGTCATGACTGAACACAAACCCTCCCGAGGCTCCTGGGCACTGTGCAACAGGAAGCTTGTTGAAGGTGATTGCTTCACTGTACTTCACTGCGTAAATCCTACACTACCTTCAAGGTAGGAGCTCTGTTATTCTTCCAGTCATTCTCCTTTTCTGGAATATTGATGTTTCAGGAAGAAAGCAGCAATAATTTACGGTCTACAGAGAAAAGGCACATGTGATACTTTAATCTCATAATTTATTCCTCTGGTTTAACCGAAGCCTATATAAATGCATATTAAAATCCAAAGCTGAAGTTTCTGACTTCCCTATCTTGTCCTAAGAGCTCTTGTATAAAAGGCTAAGGAGGGCTTAGCCACCTCCACTTTTGATGGATGGAAGCACCACCTCAGTACACCTAAGGGGCTGCCTGGAAGTGTATAAAGGTTAGGACTTGTGAGCCATCACCTTGCCTCCTGCCACATGCCAACTGATCCAATTCCAAAATCTCCCAATTACTTCCTCTCAGTGCTGCTTGCCTTATCCACCTGGTGGACTGACTCCTCCATGTTTCCTCCCACCTTCTAGATGCCCTGGTTGCCACTGTTGGTACTACAAAATGATTTGGTAATTTCTGCACTCGTTGAGATATTCCTGGTAAGACACACTGTAGTAAGTGATTAGCAGCATTAACACTTACCTATATGGTTATATGTATTTGTGTTATAAACATTTGAGTTCCATTTCTGGTTCTGGCTCTTGTGACTTTGGACAGGTTACTTTCGTGGAGTTAGCCGAACTACCAGTTTCAAGGGCACAATCCTGCAGGCTTCCAAGTCTGCTCAAGACTTCTGGCACCAACTGCAAGAAGTTAGAGTCCAACTACAAACTTAGAGGGGCAAGTCCATACAGGATCATCCTCGCTTCTGACACCAACTACAAGTTTGGGGGTTCCCAAAACTACCTCAAGTATGACAATTCATGAGAAGGACTCAGAACTCACCAAAACCTGTTATATTCATGGTAATGGTTTATTATAGGGCAAGGACACAAATTAAAATCAACAAAGCAATTGATGCATAGGGCAGAGTCCAGAAGGATTCCAAGTGGGAGGTTTCCATTGTCCTCAGGACAAGTTACCGTCTCAGCAGCAATATGTGAAAATATACATGGAGTTCTGCCACCAGAGAAGCTCACTCAAGCTTCCATGTTCAGAGTTTTTATTGAGGCTCCATTACACAGACAGGATTGATTGACTGGCCTCATGGTTGAACTCAGCCTCCAGGCTGACTGATACTCTGTAACCCTATGACTTCCACCCTAAACCACGTGGTTGGTCTCTTTGGCATGGCCGGCCACCACTCTAAGACTATCAGGCCTGGTCAGCCTCTACCCTAAACAAAGACATTCTATCAGGTATGATATAGATCACATCCCAGAAGTCAAGAGCAAAGGCCAGACCTCTCTTTGGGCAAGGCCAAATTCTTTACTACACATTACTTAACATCTCTGAGAGCCAGTTTTCTCATCTATAAAATGAGAATAATGATGTCTGCCCCATGATTTGTAAGCTTTAATTCATAAAAAAATACAACTATTCTCTAGATTCAAAAACCCTACCTTACAGAAGAATCCTTTGAATTTTCTGCTCAACTGAAGTAATTTTTCTATGTCTGGCTCAAATATTATCACATAGTTTCTGCCATTAAACCCTACTTTCCAAAAAGATCTTTGGTAATTCTGACTGTACAGTATTCTCAGGAGCACACACTCCCTCCATTGTCAGAGGAAATAGTACACCGTGGTGGGAAATGCACTGGGTCAAGCACTGGTGAAGAACCTGGTTTGAGCACGCATTAGCTGTATGATTTAACCTCTCTAAGTCTCAATATTCTCATCTAAAAATGGAGATGTCTGGCACCTCATCCATCCACAGAGCCAAATAGACATGAGAGGGAGAGGGAAGGCGCACTCAAAAGTCCCCCAGATACTATCAAACCAAAAATCTATGAGCAAACATTCCACAGCCAACAAAGCTTCAGCAAAGCTCCCCAGCCCCACCCTTCCCCTCTCCATCTCCAAGACCTACGATGTTTTCGCTCCTCCTTCCAAAGTTCTCCCCTTCCAGCTCTGCCCCAGCTCCCTTCTCCCACTTGCCTTTAAAATTAGGGAAAACGAGGAGAGAAGGAAGAAAATGGAAAGTGAATATTTATTTGTTGCTGTCTTTACCAACAACAGGGCAACATTCTTTCCTGCTTGCCAGTACTTCCAAAAGGCTCCAGTGAGTGGGGTCAGAAGTCGTCCAGACCTGGTCCATTCACAGAGGAAGGAATGTCCATCCACAATGTCCATTCATGGAGGAAGGGATGTCCATCCACAATGTCCATTCACGGAGGAAGGGAGAGAGGGAGCCCCAGAGCCTCAGCTCTCACATTACAGTATCTTCCATGGAGAGCTGCTTCGTGGCACCTAACTTGGCTAAGGCTGCGATGGGCCAACCCAGAAATCCAATTTCTTTCCATTTTAATGAATGATTTATAAGCTTTGAATGGTTTGGTTTCAAATTACAAGGAGACCAATTTTCTTCACCTGTGCTCTCCTGCAGCCAAGAGCAAATGAGATTTCATGAGCGAAAACGAGGGGACAGATGCAAATAATGAATTGTTCCTGAAAGGGAAGACTGTTCCCCTGCAAAGGCCAGTTGCCACTTTACTACAATTATTCCAGAAGACTAAACAGAGGAGACTGTACGTCTTCATCTGATGTGGCCCAGAGCCAACCTGTTGGAAACTTCATCTGCTCATGTAAGAGGTAGGAAAAATATGAATTTGGAACATAGTTTTGGTCTGTAACTTAAAAAGACAGGCACAGACATTACTTCTAAACAAATGATTGCTGTGTTTAGTATTGCAATCAGTCAGCCCTGGCTGAGACCAGAGGACGCATTCCCTCTGGCTCGGGGCGGGGGCGGGGGGGGGGGGCAGTTAACTAGGGTAGAAGATAGACCCGGGGGAAACCAACAAGCATGACTCAGCAGTAGAGCCAGAGGTGGCAGAGTCACTTATTCCAGGGCAAGGGGACGGGCCCTCAAGAGAGCAGCTGTATGGCAAGGGCCACCTGACAAGATCTGTGGAATTTGGTAGAAGAACACAACCAACCCACAGTGCCAGGGCAGGGAGATAGCCCGGGGAATAAGCGCACTCCTCCTGACCCCCAATCTTCACATCTTCCATTGGTGTTACCCAATCACAAGTCCAAAGGCAAGGGGGTGCATGGATGCAGTCCAGGACCGAGCATGAAAAGCAAAGAGTGGAGCTGGAAGGAGAAACAAAAAATAGTTAATACAAGGATCCTTTATATGTTCTATCTTATGTGGGAATATACCATGTGTTGTGTATTGAACTGGGTCCTCCAAAAATATATGTTCAAGTCCTAACCTCTAGTGACCAGTTGATGTGGCCTTATCCGGAAATAGGGCCTTTGCAGACATAATTAGGTTATAATGGGGTCCTACTGGATTAGGGTGGGCCCTAATCCAATGATTGCTGTCCTTGTAAGAGGAGAAAACTTTGGACACAGGCCCAGGGAAAACGTTATAGGACTGCAAAGGCAGAGATTGAAGCAATGGGTCTATAAACCAAGAAATGCCAAGGATCTCCAGAAACCACTAGAAGCTAGGAAGAGGCAAGGAGGGATCCTCCCCTAGAGGCTTTGAAGACACCATGGCCCTGCCTCTCTCTTGATTTTGGATGTCTAGTCCTCAGAACTGTGACTTAGTAAATATGTATCATTTTAAGCCATCCAAATTTGTGGTAATTCATTATGGCAGCCCTAGAAAACTAGTAGACCATGTATACCATAAATGATAGACCCTGTATCGGCATCAACGTGCAAATGTTACTGCGCTTCAGGGAAAACATGACAAATGAAAAACTATTCCCAGAAGCAGTAATTTCAGGAGGGATGAGGTATATTTTGAAAATGGAAGGGACAGTGTCACTAGCATTCACCAGTGTTCATAAACACTATGAACATTTTAGGTGACCTACGTAATGTTCACCATTCTAGATAACCAGTACCTGGGTGATATAAGATGTTCCTATAACTACCTTGTATGTAACATTTTTATGATTCTCTTAGAAGGTTTTCTAAAAACTCTAAAGCACTGGTTCTCAGTCAGAGCCTCTTTTGCCTCCCAGGAGCCATTCGGCAAGTCTGAGGACACTTTTGCTTTTCATAATTGGAGGATGCTACTTGTATCTAGTGCATAGAGGCCAGGGATCCTACTAATCATCCTGCAGTGCACCAGCCAGCCCATCGCAACAAAGAATTATCCACTGAAATGTCAATAGTGTTGAGGTTGGGAAGCCTTCATCTAAAGGAATATTCCAGAGTTGTAAAATGGGAAAATGATTTGTACCTACAGAAACAATGAACAAATCCACATTAATCCTAATGGAGATTGTTAGTGGAAGACTTACAAGGGCACATCTCAGAGATGCTAACTCACCAGGAACTGCAAATACAGGCTTCACGATTTACCCCTCACTCATTAATTGACATCATTTTTAACTGTTCTTTGGTTTCCTCATCTGTGAAATGGGGATCCAAAATAGTACCTAGATTTGCTAGGGAGAGTAAAGGGGAAAATGTAGGAAATGTGCTGTTGCATAGTAACTTCTCCAATAATGCCAACCATTATTATTATCATCATCACTGATATCATCAAGATTATTATTAGGATCCATCCCACCAGAATCCCAGGGACCATGTCCCACCACCACTTTGCCCCATCTCACTTCTGAGTTGTCTCTGTTTTGACATGACCTGACTCCATGAGATCTCTGGAAAAACGAACTGCTGATCTTCGATAAAAATTCTAAAATCAAACCCAAATCCAATTCCACAAAAACATATCAAACTACCACTAAATGCTAAATGGAAATCTCCTTTTCCTTGAATTACTCCATATCATTCATTATCAAGACAGACTCAGGCATCTGTTCACCATTTCCTTATTTTGTAAATAAAAAGAAAAAAAACCCTCTCTATATGTGTTTCTTTCTTGGTTAGTCAGAACAATTCTAGCTTTTTCACTTCTCAGTTGTCTCTAACAAATGATTCTATTATTTTATGTAAATTAAGCTGGTTACATAGTTCTGTAAATATACTTGTTTGTTTTTACTTATCTTGGTTCTTTTTAAAAGGCAGAACATTGCTTCCCCTAGATCCTGAATTTGTCCAGGAAAAAGATATTGATCGATCTCTATTAGCAGAGGTTTTGTGTACTTTATCTCAAGTAATTCTCATAAAAACCAGGCAAAGTTGGTGTTTTTATTTTTGCTTTTGGATTATGGAACTAAGTCTCTGAACAATTAAATAACTGGCCAGACGAGGACAAAGTTTGACATTCAATAATTATCAGAAGTTCACATAAAGTGCAATATTTTAAAAAAAAAGTTTGTGTGATCTGAACTCTACAAAGCAAGTTTATACCTGAGGAATATTTGTGGCTACATGACCCCAAAGCAGCTTGAGGCAGAGTGTCTTTTTCATACTTGGACACTGTTACACACTTGCTTTTGTTTTTTAGCAAAATGACCTCCTGCAAGAAAATGAAGTAATACCCCTCTTAAAACTCAGAAATACTTTTTTTCCCAAGAAATCATGTACAATTTGCCCACAGTGGCATCTTGATGGCTTTGCCATTACTGGGCACACACACATATGGGGAAACCGACATCATCATAATTGCATACAAGTCCACAGCACAGGGGTTTTGCCATACAAGCTCAGTGTTCTTCAACACTATTCTGATAAGGAAGCAAGAAGACTATTTCAAACTGCCCTCTAAGCTGTGGAGAGAAGTTTAAAGACAACTTATCTCAGCTCACTTTAAGAAGTGGGCATTTTAACAGCAGACAACAAAAAGAAATAAAAGGCATCCGAATCGGAAAAGAAGAAGTCAAACTCTCACTCTTTGCAGATGATATGATACTTTATGTGGAAAACCCAAAAGTCTCCACCCCAAAACTGCTAGAACTCATACAGGAATTCAGTAAAGTGGCAGGATAGAAAATCAATGCACAGAAATCAGTGGCATTTCTATACACCAACAACAAGACAGAAGAAAGAGAAATTAAGGAGTCGATCCCATTTACAATTGCACCCAAAACCATAAGATACCTAGGAATAAATCTAACCAAAGAGGCAAAGAATCTGTACTCAGAAAACTATAGAATACTCATGAAAGAAATTGAGGAAGACACAAAGAAATGGAAAAACGTTCCATGCTCGTGGATTGGAAGAACAAATATTGTGAAAATGTCAATGCTACCTAGAGCAATCTACACATTTAATGCAATCCTTATTAAAATACCATCCACTTGGGTGCCTGGGTGGCTCAGTTGGTTAAGCGACTGCCTTCGGCTCAGGTCATGATCCTGGAGTCCCGGGATCGAGTCCCGCATCGGGCTCCCTGCTTGGCGGGGAGTCTGCTTCTCCCTCTGACCCTCCTCCCTCTCATTCTCTCTCTCGCAAATAAATAAAAAATCTTAAAAAAAAAAAAAATACCATCCACTTTTTTCAAAGAAATGGAACAAATACTCTTAAAATTTGTATGGAACCAGAAAAGACCCCGAATAGCCAGAGGAATGTTGAAAAAGAAAAGCCAGTGGCATCACAATTCCGGACTTCAAGCTCTATTACAAAGCTGTCATCCTCAAGAAAGGATGGTACTGGCACAAAAACAGACACACAGATCAATGGAACAGGATAGAGAGCCGAGAAATGGACCCTCAACTCTATGGTCAACTCATCTTTGACAAAGCAGGAAAGAATGTCCAATGGAACAGAGACAGTCTCTTCAACAAATGGTGTTGGGAAAATTGGACAGCCACATGCAGAAGAATGAAACTGCACCATTTCCTTACACCACATACAAAAGTAGACTCCAAATGGTTGAAAGACCTAAATGTGAGAGAGGAATCCATCAAAATCCTACAGAAGAACACAAGCAGCAGCCTCTTTGACCTCAGCCACAGCAACTTCTTCCTAGAAACATCGCCAAAGGCAAGGGAAGCAAGGGCAAAAATGAACTATTGGGACTTCATTGAGATAAAAGTTTTTGCACAGCAAAGGAAACAGTCAACAAAACCAAAAGACAACCGACAGAATGGGAGAAGATATTTGCAAATGACATATCAGATAAAGGGCTAGTATCCAAAATCTATAAAGAACTTCTTAAACTCAACCCCCAAAGAACAAATAATCCAATCAAGAAATGGGCAGAAGACATGAACAGACATTTCTGCAAAGAAGATATACAAATGGCCAACAGACACAGAAAAAGTGTTCCACATCACTCGGCATCAGGGAAATCCAAATCAAAACCTCAATGAGATACCACCTCACACCAGTCAGAATGGCTAAAATTAACAAGTCAGGAAACGACAGATGTTGGTGGGGATGTGGAGAAAGGGGAACCCTCCTACACTGTTGGTGTGAATGTAAGCTGGTGCAGCCACTCTGGAAAACAGTTTGGAGGTTCCTCAAAACATTGAAAATAGAGCTATCCTATGACCCAGCAATTACACTACTGGGTATTTACCCCATAGATACAAATGTAGTGATCCAAAGGGGTATGTGCACCCTGATGTTTATAGCAGCAATGTCCACAATAGCCAAACTATGGAAAGAGCCAAGATGTCCATCAACATATGAATGGATAAAGAAGATGTGGTATGTATATATACAACGGAATATTATGAAGCCATCAAAAAAAAAAAAACTGAAATCTTGCCATTTGCAACGACATGGATGGAACTAGAGGGTATTATGCTAAGCGAAATAAGTCAATCAGAGAAAGACATATATCATATGATCTCACTAATATGAGGAATTCTTAATCTCAGGAAACAATGAGGGTTGCTGGAGTGGAGGGGGTAGGAGGGATGGGATGGTTGGGTGATAGACATTGGGGAGGGTTTGTGCTATGGTGAGTGCTAATGAAGGGGGGGAATTGGAGGGGGAGATGAACCATGAGAGACTATGGACTCTGAGAAACAAACTGAGGGTTTTAGAGAGGAGGGGGTTGGGGGGGATGGGTTAGTCCAGTGATGGGTATTAAAGAGGGCAAGCATTGAATGGAGCACTGGGTGTTATATGCAAACAACGAATCATGGAACACTACATAAAATAATTAATTAATTAATTAATTTTTTAAAAAAAGAAGTGGGCATTTTAGCCTGAGGTTCTTGTTTTGTTTTGTTTTTAATTTTATTTTATTATGTTGTGTTAATCACCATACATTACATCATTAGTTTTTTGATGTAGTGATCCATGATTCATTGTTTGGGTATAACACCCAGTGCTCCATTCAGTACGTGCCCTCTTTAATACCCATCACCAGGCTAACCCATCCCCCACCCCCCTCCCCTCTAGAACCCTCAGTTTGTTTCTCAGAGTCCATTGTCTCTCGTGGTTCATCTTCCCCTCCGATTTCCCTCCCTTCTTAGCCCGAGGTTCTTAAAAATGAAAATGAGGCAGGTTTGTTGAGTACAGAGAGTAGACAAAGGCAGAAGAGCCACCATCTGCCTCCCTGTCCCTTCTCCCACATCTCTGGTTCCAGGCCAGGATCCCCTCGGAGTTCTGGTACCCCTCAACCCCTGATGGACGTGGCTGATACTGAATGAGGTGCTGACGGCTCCTGGGCACAGCTGGCTAGAGAGGCAGAGATAGAGATAGAGAGGAAGAGGATGAGGGGAGGGGCAAGGCAGAGAGAGAGAGAGGATGAGATAGGTCCCGTATCAGAAGGCTATGGTGGGAGTCAGAGCATCCTCCTACAGTTCAGATGTGACCGCAGCTGCAGCATCCCTGCCCTGCCTCCCCTCCCCCCCACCCCACCTCACTCCCTCTTGCCCCGGCTCCTCTGCCCCATTATCAGCACTAGTGCTCACCGACCCTCTGACTCAGAGGCTTCTGTGCATTCCTAAGATTCACTCCGTGAGGGTGTGGTGGTGCAGGGAGTAGGGCATCTAAGGACTTGAGTGCTTGTCTTGCTCAGGGAGTCAACATTATCAACACCTGAGAGTCATCATATTTTATGGCCAGATCTTGCTGGCCAGTTCAAAGCTATTTCTGAGCATGGCACATTTTAATCACAACCTAAAGATTTCCGTGTGCCTTCCATTTTGACCTTCCCTTATATTCTATAGGAAATTTCCTAGTCACAGACTTATGAGATTAGTAGGAAAAGAACTTTAATAAATACCTAAATAGCAATGAGACTGTTCTCTAGTTCAGTATGGGGAGACCGCGGTTCTCAGAGGCGCCCGCTCCCTGAGCCTGTCGCTCGACAAGCTGCAGCTGCTTCTCCGGTGGACGAGCTAGTCCAGGGCTCTGTGTCTCCACCACACCGCCTGCTTTTCTAAGTTCATCCTTCCCGGTGTTCAATGAGTCTGCATGCAGTTTCTCGTATCTGTCCATAGTGAAGGAAGCAACCTAACTCTTCAAGGAATTTCTGCATCATGCAGCAGACCTGGTTTCAGATAAGCCAGGATAAACTCCAGAATTAGGATCTGGGCTCTTGGGGTCAGGGCCAGGGTTGGGAGAGTTAGTTATATGGTAATGGAGAGGGCCAAGGGGGGTTCTCTAGAAGGCAAGCTGCCCTGGGAAGGCCTGAGGCTAAGGAAGGCCCTTTCAGAGGAAGGCCCCTTCCAGAGGGAAGGCTTACAGGAAGGAGGAGGAAGAAGACAGTCTATGCATCTTGCCCGCAGAGGTTTCCTGGCTAAATGCAGTCGTGACCCTCAGAGGTCCAGAAGGCAGAGGGAGAGAGAGCAAAGGAGGAAGGATAGAGGAGGCAGAGGAGAAGGAAAGACAACAGGCAAAGGGAAATTATGGAAGCTTATGACAGAGAAAATGTATCGGGGAGACAGAAGATCAGGAAAACAGAAAAGTAGAAAAGCAAGAGAAATGGGCACCATATTTTAGGTTGCAAAAACTCAAAAATGATCCTGGGTTTGAAGGTGAGTCCTAAGTGGGAAAAAAATTACTTTCTGCCCTTCTATTTTTTGTTTGTTGAGCTACCATCCCAAGAGATCTGTCCGTAATGAGCTCGCTATCCAAGCACCTAAGTAGGCCACATACAGCTTCTGTGGAGGGATGGTTCACAACTGCCCCAGTTACGAAGGCCGAGCCCCGTGCTGTGATTGCCCAGGGCCATATTCTCTCTGCTGCGTGGGTGAATAAGAGGAAGAGGAGATAACACGACCAAGTTTGTGCAGGCACAAGCCTGCAGGCCTGTTCAACTTGGCAAAGAACTCAACCAAAAATCCAGCATCTAATCCCTTTTTCACATCTGCCTGTCAGTTCTGCGGATCTGTTGGCGCCTCCCACGGATTGACAAAGAGCACGTATGGCGATCGGGACCCTGAGGTGTGCACAGAAAGCTGGCGTTTTCTTACTTTAATTACACACATACTTGGCTTTGAAATACCTCTGTGTATTTAACGCGTAAGAAAATATATTTTAGGTTTAAAGCGAAGAATGTTGCACCACCCACCTCTTTAATCTTCCCTCACCAGACCCCAAATCCCACAGCAGTGGTTCATGCAGCCAGAGAAGCCGTGGCAACAAATTTATGAAACTCTGGTTAGACTCACTGCGATTTTCTCACCATCTTGCTCTTCAACTGTAAGGTTTAAAATAAACACCGAGGAAAAGCTGCCGCGAAATTTCTGGAGCAAAAGGTAGCTGTAGGCAAGTGACTGTGGCTGGCTGCTTTGAGATTGTTGCATTGCAAGGGCAAGGAAGGGAAGTGTGCCTGGTAGTGTCAGGGCTGATTTTTTTTAGGAATTTCTAGAATAAATATTAGTGTAATTGTGGGTAAGAAGAAATAGCAGTTTTAGCCAGAGGGTTCACTGAAAAAAATTGTAAGTCATGTAATCAGGACAATCAGAAGAATGTATTATTATGATATTCAAACTCATGAAACTTGGCTAATCAACCCCTGATTCAGCTATTCAAAAAAGTCATTGTATCATTTTCTGGTTTACAGATTTTATACACGTGTTAAGCTTTGTCTCATAATAATCAACCATGCTGTCTTAGTAATTCATCAAATATCTTATTCATGCGTCAGTTTTCTTAAGTCTATGAGTAGGATTCCAGCCAGATCAACTTGAAGACCCAGAGTCAGTAAGTTTAATTTTGAAAAACTGTATAGAAAAAAAGTAGGAGAAAAAGATTGTATTTCTTCCTGTTTCATAGCAACTGCCATAGGTAAATGGGTAAGTGTTTATAAAGTTTACAGAGTAAAAGGGCAGGGTTATTAGTGTCAATGTCTTCGTGACGTGTTTTCTTCCCGCTACATTTCTAACCGTGTCAGGTGGCTTGCTATTGACAAGGCTCTGGTTTTATTTTTAGGTTAATGTTGGAATATCTTAGTTCAAGTGTATGCTGCCCACCTGCCCCTGTGCTCCCTCCTCTTTGAGCATGCGTTCATTCCTCCAGCAAGTACCTGCAGGTAGATGTGCACATCCAATCACCCAGAACTTCCAGGCAGTCTCTCCATCTTCCGTCACTGCATCACCAGATGGATGCCTGGGTGATAACATTTCAGAAACACTGTTTTCACACTGCAAGTTGGACACTAACCTCACAAATCCTGAAGTATAAATTCATTATGGTTTTATCCTTCTCATTGTATCATCTGAACTTCATATTGCTGATTAAACCCAGCAGTGAGTAGAAACAATACAAATAATTTTTTAAAATCAGTTTTCAGTTAATCAAACACACGACTAGAGTTGATACTAACATTATAGCTAAAGAATACCCTATTGCAGGAGGTCCAACCAGTTTTATGCCTCTTTATTTCTGCTCTCGACTGAATACCATCAGCAGACTCGGGGGAACTGCGGGTGCCAAGACCGATCTCGATCTAACATAAGCATATTTATATCTTATCTACACCCCTATATTACACCATCACTCTTATAATAACTAGGTGTTCACCTCATTTCCAAGCACTGGTCCCACCTGTGGGTCTTCTACCTGGGTTTCTTCCATGGTCCCAGTTTCCAAGTAGCAAATCTCATAAACTTAATCTTGCAACAATAGTAATAGTAATAAAAATAACCACACATTTTTTTAAGATTTATTTATTTGAGAGACAGAGTGGGGGAAGGGGCAGAGGGAAAGAATCTATCAAGCAGACTCTCTGTTGAGTGTGGAGCCCAACATGGGACTGGATCCCCTGACCCATGAGATCCTGACCTGAGCTGAAACCAAGAGTTGGATGCTCAACTGACTGAGCCACTTAGGCGCCCCTAACCACACTTTTGTGAATAATAATAATATGTTGTCGAGTAATGGTACATTTTTGAGCACTTGCTACATGCCAAGCAGTTTTCTAAGTGCTTTACGTATATTAATTAATTTAATATGTGCACCACGGGCCCCTTCTTGCCAGGATTACAGACTGGCTTATAGACTGCCCAGGAACTCATGACCAGGAGCAGAAGCCTCACTATCCACGGATAGCCTCCTTGAAGCTAAGGGCTTGTGTCCCTTAATTTATCCCTTTATTAAAGCATCGTATTCATCAATTTTCTATCTGATTTCAGGAACCCTAATACTTCATTTTATACCCTCCCGCTCCACCTCTGCAACCAGAACCTGCTCTGGTCAGTTTCTCAGGAATTCTCTGCCCCCATGGAGGAAGTGAGGGACAAGGAGGCAGTTATAATGCCTCATCTTCCCCTCTACCAGCCTTGTTCTGCTGTAGGTTACTGGCCATGCCTGGTAAATCCTGCAATGTGTCTCTTTGCAGCATTAATTTGTGGTCAAGCATAATATCTGTGCCAAACAACACCAGGTCCACTGGGAACCGGATCACACTCACTGGATTCATAGTAATTCCTCCTAGCAAGAAGCTATAAAACAGGAGCTTGTTATATTTACTTGCAGGATGTTTTAAAAATTATCTTTAAAGGGTAGGTAATAAATCCTACCCAGAAACCCCGACTATAGTGATCAGCATATGTGAAGTAGTCAAAGGAATATAAAACAAAAATATGTTTAATCAAGAATGTAACCCTTGGGACACCTGGGTGGCTCAGTTGGTTAAGCATCTGCCTTTGGCTCAGGTCATGATCCCAGGGTCCTGGGATCGAGTCTCAAATCAGGCTCCTTGCTCAGCCGGGAGCCTGTTTCTCCCTCTGCCTGCCACTCCCCCTGCTTGTGCGCTCTCTCTCCCTCTCTCTCTCTCTCTGACAAATACATTAAAAAAAAAAAATCTTAAAAAAAAAAAAAGAATACAACCCTTTCTGGATCATGCTAAAGAAGTGAGGTAAGGTAAAAACAGATAGACTTGAGGCCAGACAGACATGAGTTTTACTCTTGGTCTGCCACTTACCACTTACTCTTAGCTCTGTGAGGTAAGGAATTTAACTTAAATTCTGAATCCCTTTCTTCATCTGTTAGACAGGAATGCTGCAACATTTCCTATCTCACAGTTTCATGGTGGGGTTTCAAAATACTACATTTCATTCAAATGCCCAGCACAAAGTATGGCACAAGATATATGCTTGATAATGGTGGTGAGTACCATGGTAACAGCCATGGCCATAGACCATGGAAATGTCCTATTTTAATCTCTGGTCGAGATCACAGAATGAGCATTTAGTAATTGCAGATGAATCTTCAAAGGAAAAGAATGGAGAAAAGAAAAGGAGGGAAAAGTTTAAAAAAAAAAGAGCTAAGATAGGTAAAAATCAGAAGGAGTAGAAGGAAGTACAGCAACCCACAAAACTAGCCTTGTGGCCGCTGGCATCATGAAAATTTCCAATTGGGTGATTTTTCTTTCCTGAGCCATTACAGACCATATTCACTGATGACTCAACCCAGGTAAGCCATATCTTTGCCCTGTTTTTAAAACTGATTTTCAGGGAATTTTGCAATGATTTAAATTAATCACGTAAGACTAAAGTTAGGAACTATTCTAGAAACCCAGGTTATAATTGAATTGATTCACTGGCTGACTCTCTGGTAGGAAGAAACAAAGGATACAGAATCAGAGCATTTGTAAGTACCTAGAATGATATTTACCTAAGAACAGCAAAACCAGGATGGAGTATATTTATAAGTGAGTACATTCTATCTCGACATTTCTGAGGCAGAACCTCCAAATGCTGTCCAGTTCTATCCACAGAAGAATTCCTCATGAGAATTTTGAAAAGAGAAGTTGAGTCATGTGTTGGAACAAATGATGATTTTTTAGCCTCCCACAACACCAAATCATGGAAAGATTTCAGACGCTGTGCAAAAAGAACATGAACATCAAAGTTTATGGTTCCCTTTCTACAAGTAATGTTTATCTTTGTTTATGCAAAGAATTGAAAATCAAAATGTGAGTGCAGATTAGCTTTCATAATAATGTGTCTAATTTTCACTGTCGATGAGGGGGAGAAAAAAGCAAAGTTTAAAATGTGTTCATTATTTCACGAAAATCAACTCCCCAGTCCCTTCCCTTTCTGATTTTTGTTACCTACAACAATTTAGCCCTGTTGTTCATAACACAGACTTGTTTAATCCTCAACCCTCAGATCCTTCACTTTCTTGCCTGCTCTAACATTTACTTTCAAACCAAATGAAAAACTTTAATGCACAATTTTAATTTATGCTAAGTTTATATGAGGCAACAATGTGACATGAAACCAAAAAAATGTCAGTCCATCTTAGATTGTATTAAGAGAAGTGCGATATTCAAAATGAGAGAGGGACTGGTCCCACTTGAACTTTGGGAAAAAAACGACAACACCTAAAGTATTATACCTTTTGAAGATTCAACATATAATACCCATTTCTTCCATTCTTGAGCTCAGGACCAGCTAAAAAGTAAAACATGGGGACCCAGCAGACAGAGGTTAAACAGTCAGCTTTATTATTGATAAACTAATTGGAGAAAGTGATGTTAGATCTGTGATACAAAGAATCTGTTAATATTCTAGGCCCACAAGTTCTTCCTCTGTCCCCATACACACACCCAAAGTCTACCTCGGTACCCCAGGGAGAGTCTGGAGCTGCCTCTGCCTAGGGTAGAGAAGAAAGGGAAAGAGGAAGCTTACAGTCCTTTGATAGATTTGTCCCACCCAATTAGATCAGCTCACCTGTCATCACCTAACAATTAAGTGACTGACTTCTCTGTAGGAAAGAGTCAGTGAGAAATAGGACTAGAGGCCAGGAGTTTTATTCCAGTGGAGGTCTTTGAGCACAGAAACACTGACCAGGAGGAATTTCCCTCCCAACAGCACTCAATTCTAGACACTTCATTTGATAAAATCAGAGCATGTTGAGAGCAGGACCAGGAAAGTGGGGACCTTTGAAACCCTGCATCATGACAAATGGATGCAAGGGCAAGACTACATGGAATTAACACCTGTCTTCCAATAGTCGCATGCGTAGCCGACTTGGTCTGTATAGCCTTGTGGCAGAGAGATATTCTACTTGTGCCTCCGTATTTCCTGCATCCTGCTCAGTTAGGCAAACCCATATGACTAGTCCTGGCCAACAGATTGTGAGAAGAGCGGACAAGTGTCATTCGCAGGCTAAGTCAATAAAAGGTCCATTCTTGATTCTTCAGTCTCTCCTTCAGTTCCCTGCAATGACCAGGGAGGTCCCACATTCCAAATGGTATACCTCCATCCACCTACGTCCTGAATGAATGACAGAGACAGAGTTCAAGAGCACCATGTCATGGCCTTGCAGAATGAGAACAGGAAGCACTTTCCAGAGTCCAGAATCAATTCTGGAACCAGGACCATTCTCCATCCCCAAAAGAGGAGGCCTATAGAATATCCACTTCCCGAGATTTCAGAATTGCTGCAGACCAGTGAATGCTGTGCACCTCTTATTTCTCACCATTCCGAGTAGGAGTGTTTACTGACTTTATATTGACCCTATTCTGTTGTATGTTGGGTGAGAAAGATGTATATAAACTGTCTCTTTGGTTTGTAGATTTGAGGAGCAAGAGAGGTCACATGTTGATCTGATATAGAGGCCATTGTGGGATCACTCAAAAATCCCAGACTTGAGGCTCAAAGCCTTGATTTAAGTTGCCTCACTTGTGGAGGGATCAAGTGAATTCTCTATTTAGAAAAAAGGGAGCAAACCTATGTTGGCAGCCAGAAGGGAGAACTATAATAGTGATAGTGTTGCTCACCAAAGATGGTGATTCAACAGAGCTGTGTGACTAGCTCCAGGCGATGGGCCATGGACAGAAGTGACTTCAGGTATGTCTTACAGATATTTGAGTCAAAAATACACTTTTCTTGTGCTTAAGCCATTATATATTGGGGGGTTTGGTATGCCAACAGTTAACATTACATTAACAAAAACCTATACCTGCATATTGATCAACCATACCATCATCAGCACCACCACTACCACACACGCACGCACGCACGCACGCACCCCTACACTCAGTCACTGCGCAGCCCATACCTGCTCCTATTTTAGGCATGGGCTTACATGCATTGAGAGGCTATTTCTGAGTCCCCTCAGCCAGTCTAATTTAGTTTCTCTGTCATTCTCTTTTTCTGAACACCCTATTCTTTCCTGCCATTTTACTCATCATGATAGATAATTACATACTTATTTCTGTGTAATTTATTTAAAGTCTATGTCCACAACTGATCCATAAAATCCATGGAGTCAGAACCTTTTGTCCACCAATAACACACACAGAGTCTGCACTGTGCTTGGCAAACAGCAGTCACTGGATAAATTTTAAAATGGCAAAGACAGTGGTGCCTGGTTGGCTCCGTTAAGGGGCTGACTTTGGCTCACATTGTGATCTCGTGGTCTGGGACTCGAGCCCCATGTCGGGCTCCCTGCTCGGTGGGAAGTCTGCTTCTCCCTCTCCCTCTGCTGCTCCCCCAGCTCATGCATGTGCTTGCTCACTCTCTCGCTCTCTCTCTCAAATAAATAAAATTAACTAATTAATTTTAAAATGGGGAGGATTAACAAGTGAGAGGCCATTACAGGAAATACACTTTTCATCACAAGACCACAACTCTAGACCAAAAATCATAGAGAATTAAAATAAAATAAAGACCATGGGGATTTTTTTTTTACCTTTATTCGTTCAGAATGCAATTCTAGACCAATCTACAACCAAGAGAAAACACTTAAACTTTTAAGTGGCGTTAACAGGCTGAATAATATAACAGTACAGCCCCCATATGTACAAGCAAGAAGTCGATTTCCATTCTCATCATAAAACCTCTTTCTAAACATTTACATTTCCTTCCCATCCAAAACAATGCATTAACATGATCATGCTTATATAGCTAGTCAGCACAAGACAAATGACAATTGATACTGAACTATTGAAGTCTTGCGGTATAGTGCTCACAATTCCACGCTGTAACTGTTGACCTTTTCAGTGCATTCACCAGGTGGCACTGTCACCAATTACATTAAAAGCACTTCATTAATTTTTAAAGGCTAGAATTACTCAAAAAGTTTCTGTATCGTAAATAACATGGAATATTGCATTTAAGTCTAAAATGGCAAGATCACTTATACCTTTTCTACAGTCCTCCATGTAATATGTGTAGGAAAATGAATGTTATATGAGGAGAAACAGACCAAGTTCTTATATTTTTACCTAAAAGTCTAGTTATTTATTTTAAGTAGTGTCTATTGATACTTAAATGATTACAAAATAAATCAATGTTAAATATTGCACAAAATCTAAAGGAAAATGGCCACGTTACATCATACTATATTGTATAGATAATGATTAAAAGCAGCTAATTAGAAGCTTTTTTAAAAATTTAAAGTTTCTGACATCATTTTCCACCATTCCATCAATTCTTCCTTTTCCTCTTCTTTCCTTTCAGAAAATGACTCCAGTTCAAAATCAACCTAAAGGAGAAAATCAAGAATATATTGTTACCAAACTGCATGTGTATCTTTAAAAGCTGAAATTTTAAAAATGAGCGCAATTCTAGAGCTTATAGAATAAGCTCAGTTCAGCCACCTCAATTAAAGTATATCCTAAAAATCCCTTGTGATAAACAAAGATATTTTCAGGGGAAAAAAAAACAATCAAAAGCCATTATGTTTGAAATGTGCTTTGATCTTATAGTCTTGTAGGATTATTTAAAAGCAGATTATTTAAAGGCAGCTTATTTAAAGGCAATCTTTCCCTGCCAATAAGAAGATGTAATTTATAATTAATTTTTTTCCTTTGAGTATTCACTGAGCATCTATAATCCTTGAATTTTCTCCTAATAGCTGGGGAAATATGGCAGAATGTAGTTCAGTGTCCTGGTGTCCCAAACCACAGGTTCTGCTTTCCAGAATCTTGGATCTGCTAAGGAAACTGATGGAGACATATACATCTCCAAACCACTACAAAGGCCAATGGCCCAGGAACTCAACTCTGTGTGAACTGGGAGTTCTCAGCAGGTCTACGGAAATCCATGCACTTCGGCATAAAAGGCTATTCAAAATCTGTACTTCCCATCCTCAGTCCTCCTCGGGCCCTTTAGATACCCCTGCTCTCATTGCAAATAGAAGTAAGAGTTCTTGGATCTGGCCACTTAAGCCCCTAGTTATTTAGGAATATAACACTCACTACCTCCTTGAAGTAACACTGGCCAGAAAGGCTGAGATCCAAATAATTGAACATTTAACAACCTGTTTCTGGGGCTACTTTTTCCTAGGAAAGTTTCACTTGTCCAAATTTACCTCCTGATTTTAAAACACATACAGCCTAATGTACACATACATGCAATGAAAACCAAAGCACCAGTTAAAAATTCAAGCTATTCTGTCTGCAAAACTAAGCACTTATACTCCAAACTTTGAGTCATGCACAAAAATGCAATAAATTCTTTTTAAGTAAGCCTTTCAATTGGAAATCCTGCAGGCCATTCCCTGGTTGCAAAAATGTAATGCAAAGATTGTAGAATGCAGCAGAATCCTGCTCCAAGAGAAGTTTTGGTCTCATCACCATCACCTTCCTAGTGAAATAAGTGGTACCTACTTAAATAAGATGCACTTTTTGATAGCTCTTAGCACATAATATGTGCTTAATAAATATTTGGTTAATGCCTAAGATCACCTGACAGGCATAATTAATTTTTCCAAATACACACTGAGTAGTGTACTGAATGCTAGAAATAGAAAGATAAATGGAACAGAAATCTCATTTTAGATTGAAATCAATGTGGCAAATAAAAGTTTAATTTTTTTAAGTTGTAACTGATTTTCTTGTGGAGGTCTTCAAAAACTGAGAAACGATAAGGGAGCTTCACACTGAGTGGTATAAAATCAACCAAGGAGCCCTTGGTCAAGTCACCTGACTTTGCTAGGCCTCAGTTTTCTCATCTGTTAAATGGAGGTAATAGCGGTACCTACCTCAGAGGGTTATTATGAAGACTAAATATAAATCATTTGAATACGTGTGACACAGACGAAGTACTCAATAAATCTTAGCAATTATGATCTCTTACCCCAACAGCAGGGCTATAAGGAACTGCTACTTTCTTTGTTATTGCCAGATAGCCCGGAGCGGAGGCTGTGAGTTTATAGTTTCCGGGCACAAGCAATCTCCAGTAATCCCCATCCTTTGCTGTAGGGAAACAAAATACCAAATCACATAATTATGCCATTTTAGGAATACCTAGTATACCTCAGTTCAACTTCTTTGATTCCCTATTTTTAAAGTAGATGTTTACGGAATTTGATAAAACTCCACTGAAATGAGTGTTACACTCTCTTAGAGGAAGAAATTTCTAATAGCAATTTTACAGATATTAATGTCAAACTGTCAATAAATCTTCTAAGATCATGGATCCTCATAATCACATCAGGAGTGACACAGGTAAAAAGATATATAAAGCCCCCAATCATGATGCCAGAGCATCTGGTGCTGTGTTTTGATTCTGGCCAAGTATCTTGTCATGAAGACCTGATGGGCTGAATCTAATCAGTGCTTCACAAAGAGTGACCCAAGACAGCCTCATTGGAAACCCTAAGGCACTAGCTAGAAGTTTCTATTTCTGAAGATTCGGAATAGGTTGGTCTGAAGTGCTGGTCTGGAGGGACTGCATTTTCAACAAATTCTCTGGAGAATTCCTAAGCAGAGGTAAGGTTCATAATTCTTCTCACCCCACATGTCCACAGCTCCCTCCTCATCTCGGTTAGGATCCCTGGCCACCCCTATATAATCAGTCTCATGCATGTGCCTTCAACTCATCTGCTTTTCCCTCTTGGTTATACATGCCAGGCAAGCCACCAACCCTGGATCATTTCTGGCTCTCCACCTGTCCCCACGGAGCTGGGGAAAACACACTGCCTTGCTCATCAGTCTCTGACTCATATACACCGACCTAACCTCGGGCATGGAACTGCCCGGTCTTCCTTCTAGTCCCTTCCTCCCTGGTCCTTCCACGCTCTCATCTTCCTAGATCAGTGAACATCAATCACTTGGGAAACTTGGTACAGTGCAAATTCTAGTTCGCTAGCCCTAGGGTGAGGCCTGAGATTCTGCATTCCTAACCAGCTCCAGGGCACTGCTGAATTCAGCTGCTGGGCGGGGCACACTTTGAGTAGCCAGGCCCCAGTGAACATTGCACACTTTCTCCTTTTTCCTAACACCCCTGACACATCCTCTTCATCCTCACTCTCAGTTGATGCTTTCCATCTTACTTCACTGTGAAAATAAAACCAGAAAACAGAAAAGCCCCCGTGACCATCTCTCCCAATCTTCCTCTGACTCCCACATCTCCTTTCAGCTGGTGCATCACTGATCGCCTTTGCTTTATAGCAAAATGTCTGAAGAGATTTGTCAATACTCTATTTCTAATGTCTCTCCTATTCTCTCTTAGACCCTCCAATGAGGCTCCACCGGCCCGTGGAAACAGATTCTATAGGGATTCTCCACACTGGTTCATTCACAAGGTTCATCTTACTTGGCACTCCTGATCACTCTCTCTTTCCTGAAACACTTCTGGGTCTCCAGGACAATGCATTCGGTTCTCTCTTTACCTCAGGCTCCATTCCTCCTTCCTATCCTGCCCTCGAAAAGATCTCCTCAGATTTCATTCCTTTCTACCTGTATGTATTTCCTATGTTAGATTTTCCTAAGATGCCTGCATCATGGAATGCAGAAAAAATCGCATCTCTCTGGCACTTGGGTTGACAGGCAGAAGAGGCTCCATGTAGCCAGAGGGGACCGAGGCCTGGGTGCCCTCTCTGAGCTCTCTGAGGGCTAAGGGAGCAATGTCTTGGCACAAATTCTGGTATATTGGTTGGCAAGATGTGCTGGCACTTAGTGGGGTGTTGATAAATATTTGTTGAACAGATAAATAAATGGGACTTTAGGGGGGCATGTTAAGGATTTTTTAAAATACTCAAGTTAGAAATGAGGAGGTTAAGAAAGAGGTAAGGGTACAGAGTGGGAAATAAGGTAAATGTTCATTAATTATAAGGCCTGGAAATATGTGAATAGTTCATAACTAAAAATATATTGTTGTTGTTGAAAAGACCCAACAAATGACAGTTAAAACTAAAATGAGCCGGATAAATGTTGATCAACAGGAGTAGGTAGGTTTGTCAGGAAAATACATCCTCGTCCCCGAACAGGGAAAACTGAAATGGGGTTTTGAAGTTAGAAATTACTAACATCCACCTCAAAGCTGTTAACATCTTGTTTGACCCTGAGTAAGTCTGCATTTATCATACAGATTAAATGAAGAAACGTGTGAGAAATCCTAGACACACAATACACTGGCATTTTTCTTTCCTATTCTTTCCACTCTCTCCTGAGGTCCTCCAATTAACAGCTTGTCAGCACTTCAGATTGATCAGAAAGATGCTGATACTTCAACTCCAGCGAGTTCATTTGCTTTTGCCTCAAGAACTACACGGAACTTGATGGAATGAGCACTGGGTGTTGTATGCAACAGATGAGTCACTGAACTCTACCTCTAACACTAATAATACACTATATTGTTAATTAATTGAACTTAAAATTAAAAAAAAAAAAAAAAAACTACACGGAACCTCCGGTGGATGGCACCACCTGTGAGCTCCGGGCTGAGAGAGTGAGGAAAGGGCGCCATCTGCTGCACTCCAAGTTCTAAGCCAGCAACCATCCCGAGTAACTGCCTGACCTGCTCCCACAAAGGAAATTTAACTAGATCAAAGCTGGAGGAGAGAGAGGTAAAGAGACAGAAGGCATTCGATTGTTTTGCTTAGAATAGCGTTAAGAACTGTAACTAGGATAACAAGTAATCATGCTCTGTATTACACTAGAGCCTCCAGATCACGGCAGAGAACACCCACCAGATGTAATATCATGGTCTATTCCTTCCACAGAGATGGTTGCATTGGCAATCGGGTTCCCTTGAAGGTCTCGGACAAAGCCTTTAACTCCTCGGTGTATCTGTGAATGTCAAGAACCAAAAAAATCAAATTAGAAATTATCTAAGAACACGTTTCATGTCAAGAATCTCCTTAATTTCGGGGCACCTGAGTGGCTCAGTCAGTTAAGCGTCTGTCTTCAACTCAGGTCGTGATCCCAGCGTCCTAGGATCAAGCCCCACGTCGGGCTCCCTGCTCAGTGGGGAGTTTGCTTCTCACTCTCCCTCTGCCTGCCGCATTCTCTCTCTATCAAATACATAAATAAAATCTTAAAAAAAAAAACTCCTTATTTTCGAGCACAATACTGTAGATCCTCATTGTTTAAGGATCAAAATATGCTCAAATTGTTTTGAACATTCTCTACACTGTTCTTTCTCAAGTGGACAAATGGGAAGTAATCCCCTGAAAATTGACATATCGTTCTGTGTCAAAGAAAGACAACAAAGTACCTTCTAAATCACCAAAACAAAACAAACAAAAAGTCTGTCATATCTGTAAAGTAGATCTGGGCTTAGCATTTTTCATTACTTTCTCCCTCTTACATTTGGTCACCTGTGTGTAGGCTGTATGGCCCCTGCCAGCTAACAAGAATCACATTCCAGCCCTTTACCCCTTGTTCATGTTGAGTAAAAAGATATACCGTGACTAGGCTTGCAGTAAACCCATTAACAATATTCTTTTTGTTGAAAATAAGTGACATGAAAGATCTGTGAACTTCAAAACTGAAGACTGGATTTAAAAAGGAAACGGAAGAGGCGCTGTCAAGAATAACGTCCTGGAATTAAGCTGTAGTCGATAACTAATGCAATGCAAACTACAAAAGCAGCTTTTTCCTTCGTTTTTAAACAGAATTCAACTAAGTCAATATGCGTTTCAAGTGACAGAGAGTCACTTCAGGTTCCTGAGAAAGTGCTGCTTCTGGAAATACCAAATGGCGATTCATTAAGCTTAATTACTTAACAGAAGATGCCTGAACTTCCCAGAGGTTCAGCTTGGTCCTCACTCCATCTAGCCCTAGAAATCGAATTTTCTTTTGCTCCTGAGGATACTGAAATATTGCCCACAGAAGGTAGAATAAGTCTCAGGTCTGCCTTTGTCATCAGAGAATAAATCTGGCAGTAGTACAATGTTTTATCAAAGAGATGCCCCGTGTTATCAATCAACAAATCTTTTTGCATTTGCTATTTTTTTTAAATACAGAATCTCTAAAACCCTACAAAAATAACATGTATTTCCTTTCTCTAAAGGCAATTTGGAGATCCGAAAAAATTTAGAGAAGAGGAAGAGAGCTACACAGAGAGCAGAAAATCAGAGGAAAAATACAAACTTCAAATTTCTTAATATGAGGGCTCTTCAAGGAAATTTAGAAGGCTTGTAAACAAGCCATTATTTACCCACATGTACTCTATGCTCACTGAGGCACTATAATCCTGGTATTATCAATATTATAAACCTTAGAGAAATGAAAGTTTTAAATTTCCTTGCCATTCGAAAATAAGTCAATCACTTCAAAAACACATAGTTCGCCTGCATTAGGCACAAATATATCCAGTTAATATTCATGACTTTACTTTTTCTGCCTCAGCAACCCAAAACTTATAGTATGCCATTTAAGAAATAGTGAAATAAGTAGCTATCTATCTCTGATATGGCAATTTTGGAGCAAACTTCTCTGAAAAATTCCACTGTAGTAATAAATCTCAACGGAAGTGTTACAGGCTCTCACAACTCCACATGAATGCAGATCAGGAAATGCTGTCATTTTATGGCTTTTGCAAAGGAAATCATGGAAGTTCAAATTTCACTCATGCCTGAAGAAGCTATTTACTACACTTGTCCTTCCTATAATGCTCTCTCCTCAGATTCCAGGACATCAATCAACCAATGCTGGGGAAAAAAAAAAAAAACAGAGATTCCATTGTTACTAGAACTGTCCATATCACGACCCTTAAGCCCTCCCATACGTTAGGTATCAGCCAAAGAGTTTGTTGAAATGGAGACTCTGGGGTCCTACCATGCAGGGAGTGGGATTCAGTGGTGGGCCAGGAAAGTCATTTTTAACAAGAACCTAGGTGATTCTGATGCCAGTGCCCACAAACCATTCTTTGGGAATTTCTTTGGGAATTTTAAGAACTAGACTGTTCCAAAGCTATTGAGTGAGAGGCTCTCCACCATAGTGAACTATTTATCTTAATTAACTTTACAATTCCAGTTCCTGCAAACATCCCTTTAAAGCCCTGCAAGGGATTTCCTTTCAACCAATTACAGAATTAGACCTTCTAATCACCTCTTTTCCATGAGTTGTAAACTAGTCCACACTTAGACTTTAGGTCCAGGTGTTCAATTACTAAGCCCCACCATACTCTGTCCCATTGTCAATAAAATAATTTCAATACAGAACTTCTGGCAGTCTTCACTGACCTGTCATCAGCCTAAACTAAGTGTTCTATGAAGCAAGCTGGATGAGCCCATTGTAAACATCACTCTCACTGCTTCCACACAGCTGGTACCATAACACTGAGGTCCTATCAGGGTGGATCCTATGAGTCTGTGGACAGATCAAATTCTGATTCCAAGTGGCATAAAACAGCACTGTACGACCTGTTCCCTCTTCTTTCCAGCTTATTTCTATATAAATTGATGAGCTGATACATGCTTACTTGCCACCATAAATATAACACATATTCTCCTCTTTCCTGATGGTACACATTTGTGGGTTTTGTTTTGTCTTGAGTTTTTTCTTAATAACTAAGACCTAAGCAGCAGCTGAACTTCTTTTTTAAATTAATGAGCAGGACTGGTTTAGGGACCCAGTGTGCTGCCATGGCTTTTTGTAACTGACCTTTATTTTAGCATTTATCATCCTCTCGTGTGATTCGGTACTGACGTTTCTGAACTCACTAATATGAAGACTTCTAGCCCCAGTGCTTCACAGTGTGCCTAAGACACTAGACTACCTGAATAAATTTTTGTTGAAAGAACTATATAAATAGAATGAAAAGCACTGTTATAAAGGAGGCATTATTTGACATCTAAGTGGAGGACTTTTCAAATAGCCCAGTCTTACTTCCTCTTCCCAAAAAATGTATTTATAGCTCTCCTCGAAGGAGATGCTATTCGGGGGTTCTTATCAGGGTTGCTCTAGGGTCAGCATGGCTAATTATCCTCAGCTTTTGTTGTAGAAAATGCCTTTTTATATTAACATGCAGCAGGATTCCACTGATTGAAAAACTGTGTAATGTAATTTTTAATCTTTGTAATTGGTGGATCTATTCCATGAGAATCACTTTTAGTAAGGTGTTATATGGATATCTGACACGTGTAAAAGAATACTTAAGCTGATTTTACATTTTTTTAAATGCACTGGTGCCCTATGTATATGTTGTCCACATATATGCAAATAGCTTCATGTTTATTTAACATCATTTGTTCATATCAAATTAGTTTTTAAATTAGTCTGGCCTATCTGCTGGCGTGTGAAACTGACATCACTCTACTTAGCTTTGGGTGTAAAAAGCCACATACAGAATGGAATTTGAAGCCCATCAAGGCACCACAGGCAAGGATCAGAGTCTTTAGGTCTATTTCACCAGCGCGGCCCCTGGTGCCAATGTCAACACAGTATAGAGGTGTAGGGTGGGCAGGGGACTGGCCTGGGTTTAATCTCAGTAGATAAGTTATCTTACTCTTGCAGATGGTGAGATTCCCCCCAAATTCCGTAGAGACCCCACTGGAATGGCTACTTAAGTGCCTATCTAGCACAGATCTAGGCTTGTGTGTTATCAGAGGCAATATGGCATGGTGATTCTGGAAGGACACAGCCTGGATTCAAATTCTGCCTGAGTGACTTCAGGCAAGCTGTTTGACTTTTCCGTGTCGCTGATCCCTCATTTTTAATTCAGGGATGATGATGATGATGATGATGACGATGATACAACTTCTATCATAAGGTTGTTGTGAAGATTAAATGCATTAATGATTACATATAAGACATTCAGAACAATGCCTGGGAAACAATAAACACCCAATAAAGGAAAGCTATAGGTATTATGATTACCTCAGATCCCGCTCAGTGGAGGGTGAAACAAGTGGGGCATATGGGGCACAGAATTTAAGAAGGCACTCACACTCGGGTGCTGATCCTATATCCACATGCCCTGAAGAATAAATACCTCCTTAAGTTTTGGGCCCCAGGCGCCTCACTTACCTCACCCTTGTCGTGGTCCTGCCTGGGATGCCCTACAGGCCCAAGACAATCAGGGAGGAGGGTCCTAGGACTGCCTGGCTTAGAGCAATATGAATGAACACAGGATGTCACTTCACTTTACCACAAATCTCAGTTTAATCAGTTCTCAGTGAATATTCATGAGCCACAAAACCTATGACAAATGAAAGCCTGTTTGGACTACTACCAACATGTTTTCCAAATGTAGCATCCTCATTCTGAGTCAGATGGATTCCCCTGGACTGGACTCCTCACAGGAAACGATTGTATGCCAGGTTTAAATGCTCTGAGATCTCCCATTTTATGCTGGAGGTGGTGTTTACCTGCTCGAGGTAGCTAACAAGGGAGTTTTTGTTATCCTCCCAGTAGCTCTTCAGAGTCTCTTCAGGTGGAAACTTTTCACAGCTAAGCTCCACAGTGATCTCGAAACAGTTGCTGCTGAGATAATTGAAGTCTTGCATTCCTGCCAAGGCACCAAATGGAAAGTCAAAATATACATGTGGAGACGAAAACGCTACACAAGCCGTTCTGCTGAATTGGGAGCTAAGCAAAAGATACACCAACCGGTGCATTTTGAGTAGCCTGTGGGAAACCACAAGGAAAATCACCTACCATAAGGGACAGAACAACATAATTGGGAGGCTGTTACTGCCTTAGAGCAGAAACTCTCGGGTTCTTAAGCAATCACTTAGCTTAATGCATTGCTGTTGTTGGGTGCTAAAGCAGGCATCGACCATGTTTTGCATTGCTGGAACTGTCTTCAAAGAAGATAACAGGGAACAGTGACATCAAAATGACAGAATAGGAGCTTTCTACGATCTTCCTAGAAAAAGAACGCCAATCTTGACAATCACCCATGGAACAAAGTGCCTTTGTGGAAGGCCAGGAGTCCAGGGCAGAAGTTCCAGCACACCACTGGAGGGAAAAATCAGAGACTGGATACACTGAAGAAAGTAAGAGTAATGGTTTTGCTTTATTTGCATCAGACCTTCCCTGATGTGGCACAGCTCAGTACCAAGAGAGAACTTTTTGGTCCATGATTTCTCTCATGAGGGAAAGTGGGAACGTGAGTGAGTTGTGCTGGACACAGCTTCTTTCTCACCCCATCCAGAAAACTTAAGTATACTACATAACCAGGGCAGGGAATGGCTGGGAGAACAGTAGCCAAGACTTCCAGAGTGTATCAAAGGGATGTGGATCTTACTAACCACATCACAGACTCCATCAGGAAGCCTATCCATTAGCCATTGGAGACACCTTGCCTGCAGATCCCCTCAACTGGCCCACAGGCACCCCTAACATTCTGCACACCCCATCCACACACCTCACCCTGTGGCCAGCTCCCTCTGCATGCCACTGACAGTAGCAACAGCAAGCCTTTTCAGATGCCCAATGAGCACACACAGAAAGCCGGCCCAACTCTGCAGGGCTGAGAGAAATTTGAGCATTTAGCACTGCCCTAGAGAAAGCAAACAGTAGGCTATCAGCAACTGGCCTGACCCTGCAGGATCAAAAGAAGGCACACAATTTTAAGAATTCTCCCCCTAAGAAGTAAGGAGGAGGTATAGCATAGAAAAGGTCTGGGAAAGCCTCAGAATTCCTAACAGGGCTAAGAGAAGTTATTATTCTACCAAAGCCTGTTGGTAAAGACAGAGGAGGTGACCTTCTTCTTCAAATGGGAAGGCAACAACACAAGACTTCAAGGAACATGAAAAATCAAGGAAACATGACACCACCAAAGGAACACAATAATTTTCTAGTAACCAACCCCAAAGAAATGGAGATCTGTGATTTTCGCAATAAAAAGTTCAAAATAGTTGTTTTAAGGAAGCTCAGTGACCTACAAGAAAAAACAGAAACAAATTCATGAAATCAGAAAAATTATACATGAACAAAATGAGTTTAACAGGAAGAAATCATAACAAGAACCAAACAGAAGTTCAAGAACTAAAAAACAACAACAACAACAAAAATACAAAGAATTAAAAGGAGGAAAATGCAATAGGGAGCATTAACATCAGACTGGATCAAGCAGAAGAAAGAATCAGGAGGCAGATTCTTTTAAAGGAAGCAGGTCATTTAAAATCATCCAGCCATAGGAAAACAAAGAAAAAAGAATGAAAAAGAGTGAAGAAAGCTTACATGACTACAGGATACCATTAAGAAAACAATCTACAGGTGGGGAAAAGATGGCAGAGGAGTAGGGGACCCTATTCCAACCAGTCCCTGGAATTGAGATGGATATCTACCAGACCACTCCGAACACCCACAAAATCAGCCGGAGATGTAAGAAGATAGATCTGGATCTCTACAAACAGAATATCACAGGTGGTTGGTTTCAAGGTACAAAGCAGGGAGCCGTGATTCCACAGGCCCATATCGGAGGATAAACGGCAGCGAGAGGGAGCCTGGCTGCCGGGATCCTATACTGCCAGTGAGCGACAGCCTCCAGTGCTGGGGACCGGGCACACACTCAAAGACTGGTAGCAGCAGGGAAAGGACTTTAGGGTTGCCCCTGGACGGAAACCCAGAGCTGCAGGGCCACGCGTGTGACCTGGGGGTGGCTGGCGGTTTTAGAAGCCCAAAGAGCAGAGACGTGCCCCGACCTGGAGTCAAGGACTGGGAGCACTGCTGAGAGGCGCACAACCCAGGACCACTGCAGTTTTAAGCAGCACAGACAGAAATGGAGATAGTGTGGCCTGGAGAGCTCACTGAAGAACAGACTGTGATCTCTCTGCTCTGAGGCAGAGGACTGGAAAGGGTTTCTTCTGCTCTGACTCTTGGAAAAGACATGGAAAGCCACCAGGGAAAGCCACCAGAGAAAAAAAGCCCCCAAAAAACAGTTTTCACTGAGCCCATCACCCACCACAGGGGGCAGGGCAAATCTGCCCAAACAGGGTTGCTTGAGTAACAGCACGGTAGGCCCCTCCCCCATGAGACAGGCTGGGAAAACGAGAGGCCAGCAACCCTAAGGTCCCAAGAAAACAGGTGCATCTTGCTTGGGATGTGGTCAATAATTTGGACTCTGTACTCAAACACCTCAAACACCCCTCAACAGAATGACTAGGAGGAGGAACCCCCAAAATAGGAAAGACTCAGAGACTCTGACTTATGCCACAGATTTACAAATGGTTTCAGATATAACCAAGATGTCGGAGATTGAATTCAGGCTAGCAATTTTGAAGACAATAGCTAGAATGGAGAAATCAATTAATGGCAACATACAGTCTCTAAGGGCAGAAATGAAAGCTGAATTGGCAGAACTTAAAAATGCTATCAGTGAGATCCAATCTAATCTAGATAATCTAACACCTAGGGTAAGCGAGGCAAAAGAACGAATTAGTGACCTAGAAGACCAATTAATAGACAAAAAGGGAAAAGAGGAGGCCAGGGAAAAACAACTCAGAATCCATGAAAATAGAATCAGAGAAATAAGTGACACCATGAAATGTTCCAATGTCAGAATTATTGGAATCCCTGAGGGGGTGGAGAGAGAGAAAGGACTAGAAGATATATTTGAGCAAATCATAGCTGAGAACTTCCCTAATCTGGGGAATGAAACAAACATTCGTGTCCTAGAGGCAGAGAAGACCGCTCCCAAGATCAAGGAAAACAGGTCAACACCCCGGCATATAATAGTAAAACTCGTAAACCTTAGAACCAAGGAAACCATCTTAAGGGCAGTGAGATTCCTTATGTACAGAGGGAGGAACATCAGAATGACGTCAGACCTATCCACAGAGACATGGCAAGCTAGAAAGGCCTGGCAAGACATATTCAGGGTACTAAATGAGAAGAACATGCAGCCAAGAATACTTTATCCAGCAAGGCTGTCATTTAGAATAGATGGAGAAATGCAGAGCTTCCAAGAGCGGCAGAAACTGAAAGAATATGTGACCACTAAGCCGGCCCTGCAAGAATTATTAAGGGGGGTTCAATAAAAAGAGAAAGACCCCAAGATTGATAGAGAAAAGAAATTTACAGGGACAATCTATAAAAACAAGGTCTTCACAGGCAACATGATGACCATTAATTCATATCTTTCAATAATCACTCCCAATGTGAATGGCTTAAATGCTCCCATAAAACAGCACAGGGTTGCAGACTGGATAAAAAGACAGGAACCATCTATATGCTGTCTACAAGAGACTCATTTTGAACCTAAAGATACATCCAGACTGAAAGTGAAGGGATGAAGATCCATCTTCCATGCCAACAGACCTCAAAAGAAAGCTGGGGTAGCAATTCTTACATCAGACAAATGAGATTTTAAACTAAAGTCTGTATTAGAGACACAGAAGGACACTATATCATTCTTAAAGGGTCTATCCAACAAGAAGATCTAACAATTGTAAATATCTATGCCCCCAACCTGGGAACACCCATCTACATAAGCCAACTGTTAACTAGAATAAAGAGTCATATTGATAACAATATGTTAATTGTAGGAGACCTCAATACTCCACTCTCAGCAGGAGACAGATCATCTAAGCAGAAAATCAACAAAGAAACAAGAGCTTTGGGTGCCTGGGTGGCTCAGTTGGTTAAGCGGCTGCCTTCGGCTCAGGTCATGATCGCAAGGTCCTGGGATCAAGTCCTGCATAGGGCTCCCTGCTCAGCAGAGAGCCTGCTTCTCCCTCTCTCTCTGCCTGCCTCTTTGCCTACTTGTGCTCTATCTCTGTCAAATAAATAAATAAAATCTTTAAAAAAAAAAGAAAAGAAAAGAAACAAGAGCTTTGAATGACACACTGGACCAGATGGACCTCATAGATATATACAGAACTTTCCATCCTAAAACAACAGAATACTCATTCTTCTCGAGCACACATGGAACTTTCTCCAGAATAGACCACATACTGGGTCACAAATCAGGTCTCAACTGATACCAAAAGATTGAGATTATTCCCTGCATATTCTCAGACCATAATGCTTTAAAACTGGAACTCAATCACAAGAAAAAATTTGAAAGAAATTTAAACACTTGGAAGCTTAAGACCACTCTGCTCAAAAATGTTTGGGTCAACCAGGAAATCAAAGAAGAACTTTAACAATTCATGGAAACCAATGAGAACAAAAACACACTGGTCCAAAACCTATGGGATACTGCAAAAGTGGTCCTAAGGAGGAAATACATAGCCATCCAAGCCTCACTCAAAAAAATAGAAAAATCCCGAATTCACCAACTACCTCTACACCTTAAAGAACTAGAGAAAAAGCAACAAACAATACCTAAGCCACACATTAGAAGAGAAATAATTAAGATTAGAGCAGAGATCAATGAATTAAAAACCAGAAACACAGTAGATCAGATCAACGAAACTAGAAGCTGGTTCTTTGAAAGAATTAATAAGATCGATAAACCACTGACCAGACTTATCCAAAAGAAAAGAGAAAGGACCCAAATTAATAAAATTATGAGTGAAAGGGGAGAGATCATGACTAACACCTAGGAAATAAAAACAATTATTAGAAATTATTATCAACAACTACATGCCAATAAACTGAGCAATCTGGATGAAATGGATGCCTTCCTGGAAACCTATAAATTCCCAAGACTGAAACGGGAAGAAATTGACAACCTGAAGAGGCCAATAACCAGTAACAAGATTGAAGCAGTGATCAAAAACCTCCCAAAAAACAAGAGTCCAGGGCCTGATGGATTCCCTGGGGAATTCTACCAAACATTCAAAGAAGAAATAATACCTATTCTACTGAAGTATTTTTTTTTAAGATTTTATTTATTTATTTGAGAGAAAGAGTAAGAGAGAGAAAGAGCACAAGAGGGGGGAGCAGGAGAGGGAGAAGCAGACTCCCTGCTGAGCAGGTAGCCCGATGCGGGACTCGATCCTGGGACTCCAGGATCATGACCTGAGCCGAAGGCAGTCGCTTAACCAACTGAGCCACCCAGGTGCCCTCTACTGAAGTATTTTCAAAAAATAGAAACAGAAGGAAAGCTTCCAGACTCATTCTGTGAGGCCAGCATTACCTTAATCCCCAAACCAGGCAAAGACCCCATCAAAAGGGAGAATTTCAGACCGATATCCCTGATGCATATGGATTCCAAAATCCTCAACAAAATTCTAGCCAATAGGATCCAACAATACATTAAAAGGATCATCTACCACGACCAAGTAGGATTTATCCCCAGGACGCAAGCGTGGTTCAACATTCACAAATCAATCAGTGTGATAAAACACATTAATAAGAGGAGAGAGAAGAACCATATGGTCCTCTCAATTGATGCAGAAAAAGCATTTGACAAAATACAGCATCCTTTCCTGATTAAAACTCTTCAGAGTATAGGGATAGAGGGAACATTCCTCAAGTTCATAAAATCCATCTATGAAAAACCCACGGTGAATATCAACCTCAATGGGGAAAAGCTGAGAGCCTTTCCCTTAAAATCAGGAACTTGTCAAAGATGCCCACTCTTGCCACTATTGTTCAACACAGTACTAGAAGTCCTAGCAGCAGCAATCAGACAACAAAAAGAAATAAAAGTATTCACATTGGCAAAGAAGAAGTCAAACTCTCTCTTTTCACAGATGACATAATACTTTATGTGGAAAACCCAACAGACTCCACCCCCAAATTATTAGAACTCATACAGCAATTCAGTAATGTGGCAAGATACAAAATCAATGCACAGAAATCAGTTGCTTTCTTATACACTAACAACACAACTGTAGAAAGAGAAATTAGAGAAACGATTCCATTTACAATAGCACCAAAAACCATAAGATACCTTGGAATAAACCTAACCAAAGAGGTAAAGGATCTGTACTCTAGGAACTACAGAACACTCATGAAAGAAATTGAAGAAGACACAAAAAGATGGAAAAACTTTCCAAGTTCATGGAATGGAAGAAAAAACATTGTTAAAATGTCTATGCTACCCAGAGCAATCTATACCTTCAATGCCATCCCGATCAAAATTCCAATGACATTTTTCAAAGTGCTGGAACAAACAATCCTAAAATTTGTATGGAATCAGAAAAGACCCCGAATCACCAAGGAAATGTTGAAAAAGAAAAACAAAGGTGGGGGTATCACGTTGCCTGATTTCAAGCTATATTACAAAGCAGTGATCACAAGACAGCATGGTACTGGCACAAAAACAGACATATAGACCAATGGAACAGAATAGGGAGCCCAGATATGGACCCTCAACTCTATGGTCAAATAATCTTCGACAAAGCAGGAAAAAATATGCAATGGAAAAAAGACAGTCTCTTCAATAAATGGTACTGGGAAAAATTGGACAGCCACATGTAGAAGAATGAAACTCGACCATTCTCTAACACCCTACACAAAGATAAACTCAAAATGAATGAAAGACCTCAATGTGAGACAGGAATCCATCAAAATCCTAGAGGAGAATATAGGCAGTAACCCCTTTGACATCAGCCACAGCAACTTCTTTCAAAATACATCTCCAAAGGCTAGTGAGACAAAAGCAAAAATGAACTTATGGGACTTCATCAAGATAAAAAACTTTGCACAGCAAAGGAAACAGTCAACAAAACAAAGAGGCAACCCACAGAATGGGATATTTGCAAATGACATTACAGATAAAAGGCTGGTATCCAAGATCTTTAAAGAACTTCTCAAACTCAACACCCAAAAACCAAATAATCAAGTCAAAAAATGGGCAGAAGACATGAACAGACACTTCTCAAAAGAAGACATACAAATAGCTAACAGACACATGAAAAAATGTGCATCATCATTAGCCATCAGGGAAATTCAAATCAAAACCACATTGAGATACCACCTTACACCAGTTAGAATGGCAAAAATTGACAAGGCAAGAAACAACAAATGTTAGAGAGGTTGTGAAGAAAGGGGAACCCTCTTACACTGTTGGTGGGAATGCAAGTTGGTAGAGTCACTTTGGAAAACAGTGTGGAGATTCCTCAAAAAATTAAAAATAGAGCTACCCTATTAGCAATTGCACTCCTGGGTATTTACCCCAAAGACACAGATGTAGTGAAAAGAAGGGCCATATGCACCCCAATGTTCATAGTAACAATATCCGCAATGGCCAAACTGTGGAAAGAGCCGAGATGTCCTTCAACAGACGAATGGATAAAGAAGATGTGGTCCATATATACAATGGAATATTACTCAGCCATCAGAAAGGATGAATACCCAACTTTTGCATCAACATGGATGGGACTGGAGGAGATTATGCTAAGTGAAATAAGTCAAGCCGAGAAAGTCAATTATCATATGGTTTCACTTATTTGTGGAACATAAGGAATAGCATGGAGGATATTAGGAGAAAGAAGGGAAAAATGAAAGGGGGAAATTGGAAGGAGAGATGAGCCATCACAGACTATGGACTCTGAGAAACAAACAGAGGGTTTTAGAGGGGACAGGGGTGGGCAGTGGGTTAGCCCGGTGATGGGTATTAAGGAGGGCACGTATTGCATGGAGCACTGGGTGTTGTACGAAAACAATGAATCATGGATCACTGCATTGGAAACTGGTGATGTATTATATGGTGCCCACATAACATAATAAAATAAAATTAAAAAAAAAAGAAAAAAAACAACCTATACATCACAGAGCCCCAGAAGGAGAAGAGAAAGAGAAGAGGCAGAAAGCTAATATCAAGAAATAATGGCTGAGAGCGTCCTAAATCCAGGAAGAAATTTGGACATCCAAGTTCATAGGTCCCCAAAAATTTCAATTCAAAAAGATCTCCAGGACATATTAGAATAAAGCAGTCAAAAAAATCAAAGACAAAGAGATAATCTTAAAAGGAGCTAAAAGGCAAAAAAAAAAAAAAAGCTTATAACTTACAAAAGAACAGCCCCCACCCCGCCATAAGGCTATCAGCAGATTTCTCAGCAGAAACCCTATAGGCCAGGAGACAGTGGGATGATATGTTCAAAGTGAAAGAAAAAAACTGCCAACCAAGAAAACTTTACTCAGCAAAGTTGTCCTTCAGAAATGAAGGAGATACTTTCCCAAACAAACAAAAGCTGAAGGAGTTCATCACCATTAGAACTGTCTTACAAGAAATGCTGCAAGGCGTTCTTGAAGCTGAAATGAAAGGATACTAATCTGTAACATGGAAACATATAAAAATATGCAGCATACTGGTAAAGGTAGGTATAGAGTTAAATTCAAAAGACTCTAATACTGTATTATGGTAGTGTGTTAATCACGTAACTCTAGTATAAAAATTAGAGGAGAAAAGTATTAAAAATAACTAAAGCCACAATAATTTATTAATGAATACATAACATGAAAAATGTAAACTGTGACATCAAAAACAAAATATTGGTGGGGAATGGCATAAAAAGTGTTTTTGTAAGCAATCAAAATTAAGTTATCAGCTTAAGATGGACTGTTATGTCTATAAGATGTAAGCCTCATACTAACCACAAAGCAAAAACTTATAATAGATTCACAAAAGATAAAGGTATAAGAACCAAAGCATATCACTAAGGAAAATCATCAATTCACAAAGGAGGTCAGAAAGAGAGCAAGAAAGGAATAAGAGAACTACAAAACAGCCAGAAAACAATAAGATGGTATTAATATATCTTTTAAATGTTAATGGTTTAAATCCTCCATAAAGACATAGAATATCTGAACAGATTTTAAACAAAACAAACAAACAAACAAACAAAAAACCAGGATCCAACTCTATGGTGCCTACCAGAGCCTCAGAGCTTCACATCATCTTTAAGGACAATGAGAGTTTGGAGTGAAGGAATGGAAAAAGATATTCCATGCAATTGGAAACCTAAAAAGAGTAGGAGTAGCTATACTTTTATCAGACAAAATACACTTTAAGCCAAAAAGCTTTAACAAGAGACAAAAAAAGTCATTATAAAATGATAGAAGGGTAAATTTCTCAAAGGAACTAACTCTTGAAAATTATATATGCACTCAACACTGGAGCATCTAAATATATTAAGCCAATACTAATAGGCCTGGAGGGAAAAACAGACAACAATTCAATAATAATAGGAGACTTCAATATCCCAGTTTCAACAATGGATAGATTATCCAGTCAGAAATCTATAAGTAAAAACTGTCCTTGAACTATATGTTAGACCAAATGTACCTAACAGACATAAATGGAACATTCCATCCAACAGCAGAATTACACATTCTTCTCAAACCCACATGGAATATTATGCAGGATAGATTCACAATTATGTAGAAAATTAAACCAACACACTTCTGA
Organism: Mirounga leonina; assembly: GCF_011800145.1. Taxonomy (NCBI): domain Eukaryota; kingdom Metazoa; phylum Chordata; class Mammalia; order Carnivora; family Phocidae; genus Mirounga; species Mirounga leonina. Next base: position 21,405,406 of record NW_023270454.1, read on the forward strand.
ACAAGCAATGGGTCAAAAAGGAAATCAAAAGGGAAACCAAAATATTATGAAACAAACAAAAATAGAAACACAGCACACCAAAACTTATGGGATGCATTAAAAGCAGTTCTAAGAGGAAAGTTTATTACAATAAATGCCTGCATTAAGAAAAAAGAAAGATCTTGAATAAACAATCTAACTTGATATATCAAGGAACTAGAAAAAAAAGAACCTAAGTCCAAAGTTAGCAGAAAGAAGGAAATAAGAAAGATCAGAGCAGATACAAATGAAATACAGACAAGAAAAACAAAAGGAAAGATCAACAAATGTGATAGGTGGATTTTTTTTTTAAAGATAAACAAAACTGACAAACATTTAACTAGACTAAGAATTAAGAGAGAGGGGCGCCTGGGTGGCCTCAGTTGGTTAAGCGACTGCTTTCGGCTCAGGTCATGATCCTGGAGTCCCGGGATCGAGTCCCACATCAGGCTCCCTGCTCAGCAGGGAGTCTGCTTCTCCCTCTGACCCTCCCCCCTCTCATGCTATCTCTATGTCATTCTCTCTCTCAAATAAATAAATAAAATCTTAAAAAAAAAGAAAGAATTAAGAGAGAGAAAACTCAAAAAATAATCAGAAATGGAAGAGGAGACATTACAACTGATATGACAGAAATGCAAAGGATCTTAAGAGACTATGAATGATTATAGACCAACAATTGGATAACCTAGAAATAGTTAATTTCTAGAAACATACAGCCCACCAAGACTGAATTATGAAGAAACAGAAAATCTGAAACAGACCAATTACTAGTAAGAAGACTGAACAAGCAATCAAAAATTTCCCAACAAAGAAAGGCCCAAGATGGTTTCACTGGTGAATTCTACCAAACATTCAACGAAGAATTAACACCAATCCTTCTAAAACTCTTCCCAAAAACTGAAGAGTAGGAAATACTCCCAAACTCACTTTATAGGCCAGCATTACCCTGATACCAAAGCCAGAAAAGGACATTACAAGAAAAGAAAACTACAGGCCAATATCCCTGATGAATACAGTTGCAAAAATTCTCAACAAAATACTAGCAAACTGAATTCAACAGCACATTGAAAGGATCATACAAAATGATCAAGTAGACTGTATATTTGGGATATAAAGATGATTCAACATATGCAAATCAACAAATGTGATACACCACATTGATAGAATGAAAGATAAAAATCACAATCATCTTGGGGCGCCTGGGTGGCTCAGTCGTTAAGCATCTGCCTTCAGCTCAGGTCATGATCCCAGGGTCCTGGGATCGAGCCCCGCATCGGGTTGTCTGCTCAGCAGCGAGTCCACTTCTCCCTCTCCCACTCCCCCTGCTTGTGTTTCCTCTCTCGCTGTGTTTCTCTGTCAAATAAATAAATAAAATCTTTAAAAAAAAAAAATCACAATCATCTCAAAAATTGCATAAAAAGATTTTGACAAAATTCAACATCTTTTCACGATAAAAACTCAACAAATTGGATGTAAAAGGAATGTACCACAACATAATAAATGCTATATATGGCAAGCCCACAGCTAACATCATTAACGGTGAAAGGCTGAAAGCTTTTTCTCTAAGATCAGGAACAACAAAAGGGTGCCCACTCTCACCACTCCTATTCAGCATAGTATTAGAACTCCTAGTCAAAACAACCAGGCAAGAAAAAGAAATAAGACATCCAAATTGGCGAAAATGAAGTAAAACTGTCTTTGTTTGCAGATGATAAGATCTTATACATAGGAAGTCCTAAAGATTGCACCGAAAAACTCTTGGAACCAATAAATAAATTCATTAAAGTTGCAGGCTGCAAAAACAACATACAAAAATCAGTTGCATTTCTATAACTAACAATGAGCTATCCAAAAAACGAACAAAGAAAACAATCCCATTTACAACAGTATCAAAAGTAATAAAATACTCAGGAATAAATTTAACCAAGGAGGTGAAAGATCTATAAACTGAACACCATAAGACATTGATGAAAGAAACTGAAGAAGACACAAATGGAAAGATATCCTGTGTTCATAGATCAGAATTAATATTATTAAAATGTCCATACTACTCAAAATGATCTACAGATTCAATGCAATCCCTATCAAAATTCCAATGGCATTCTTTAAAGACAGAAAAAAATTCTAAAATTAAATGGAACCACAAAAGACACCAAACAGCCAAAGCAATCGAGAAATAAGAATAAAGCTGGAGATACTACACTTTCTGACTTCAGTCTATACTATAAAGCTATAGTAATCAAAATGGTATGATACTGGCATAAAAACAGACACACAGATCAAAAGTCCAGAATTAAGAGCCCAGATATAAGTCCTGGCACATACAGTTAACTAATATTTGACAAGGGAACTGAGAATATTCAATGGGAAAAGGCTAATCTCTTTAGTGAAAGGTATTGGAAAACTGGATATCCACACACAAATGAAAGACACTGGAATGTTATTTTACACCATACACAAAAATTAACTCAAAATGGATTGAAAAAGTAAATGTAAGACCTGAAATCATAAAGCCCCTAGAAGAAAACATAGGGCAGGGACGCCTGGGTGGCTCAGTCATTAAGCGTCTGCCTTCGGCTCAGGTCATGATCCCAGGGTCCTGGGATCGAGCCCCGCACTGGGGTCCCTGCTCAGTGGGAAGTCTGCTTCTCCCTCTCCCACTCCCCCTGCTTGTGTTCCCTCTCTCACTGTGCCTCTCTCTGTCAAATAAATAAAATCTTTAAAAAAAGAAAGAAAACATAGGGGAAAAACCTCCCTGTCATTGGTCTTGGCAACAGCTTTTGGACATGGCAACAAAACACAAGCAAAAAAAGCAAAAATAAACAAGCAGGACTACATCAAACTAAAAACTTCAGTACAGAAAAAGAAACAGTCAAAAAAAAAAAAATGAAAAGACAATCAATCTATAGAATGGGAGAAAATATTTGCAAACTATCTGATGAGGGGTTAATATAAAAAATATACAAGGAACTCATACAACTCAATAGCAAAGAAACAAATAATCCAATTAAAAATGGACAAAGAACCTGACTACACATTTTTCCAAAGAAGACATAGAGATGACCAACTGACATATAAGAAGATGCTCAACATCACTAATCATCCGGGAAATGCAAATCAAAGCCACAATGAGACATCTCACCTCATACCTGTTAGAATGGTTATTATCAAAAAGATAAGAGACAATAAGTGCTGGCAAAAATGCAAAGAGAACTTTTGTGCACTGTTGGTGAGAATGTAAATTGGTATATTCACTATTGGAAAAGGTAGGTTCAGAGGTTCCCAAAAGAATTAAAAATAGAACTACCATATGATCTAGCAATCCTAATTCTGGGTATATATCCAAAGAAAATGAAATCATTATCTAGAAGAGATAGATATCTGCACTCCCATGTTCACTGCAGCATTATTCACAGTAGCCAAGACATGGAAACAACCTAAGTGTCCATGGACAGATGAATGGATAAAGAAAATGTGGTATATATAAACAATGGAATATCATTCAGCCATAAAAATTAAGGAAATCCTGCCATTTGCAATAACATGGATGGACCCTGAAGGCATTATGCTAAGTGAAATAATTCAGATAGAGAAAGACAAATACTGAATGATCTCACTCATATATGAAATTTTAAAAAGCCAGCTTATAACTGCTTGTTATAAGATGAGTAAGTTCTGGGGAGCTAATATACAGCATGGTGACTATAGTTAACAATACTGTATAATATATTTGAAAGCTGCTGAGAGAGTAAATATTAAATGTCCTCACCACAAAAAAAAAAAAAAAAAAGAAAAATGGTAATTATGTCAAGTGATGGATGTCTTAGCTAACCTTATTAGGTAATCATTTATGCAATACATAAATAAATAAATCACATCATACACCTTAGACTTACATGATGTTATATGCAATTATATGTCCATTAATCTGGGGAAAATAAAATTTTTAAATAATAATAATTTTTTTAAAAAAGACAATAGGGTCAAACCCTCAACCCTCACTGGGCTACTAAAGAAATGTGCATCCCTCTGAACCTACCTCTCTATCAGGGAAGAGCTTGGACAGTCATATAAGATGGTCTGACATACTATTTTGTTCTTTAAGTTGAACCAATAGCACAGTAGATTCCTAAGGGCTTGGGAGTCTTAATAATATACTACATACTAATTTAACATTCAGAGTATCTACTACATACGAGGCATAATAAGAACACTGCAAACTGTACCAAGAGAGAAGATTCTGCATCCAGAACAATTTTACTTTGAACCTGATTCAAGCTAGCAGTGAATGCTATTGGTATCCACAGGATTGCTTCACCGAGCCAGGGGGTCCATCCCCAAATTGCTGTTTGAGTGTTGGCTGTTAAGAGTTCAGAGCTGACTGCTGTTTTCTAGGAGAGCGGCTGATAGAAACCACCTAGCTTGGGAGGTTACTCCCTCCTATCTCTCATTCCAAAACCCTCTTGGCAATCCCCAACCAAAGACTGACTTATATGAAGCCACCAAAGGTTGGTCCCCTTCCCCTAGCCTCAGGGCAGGATAATCCTGCCTGTGATTTAGACTTGAGGCCTTCCTCCCAATGGCTCAGGCTGAGGTTATGGCTGTCCCTGTGACCACATCCTTGTTCACCTCGATCCCCCTCCCTACCCTGCTTCCCTCACTTCCATACAGGGTTTTTCCTAAAGGGCACTTCCTCAATAAATTACAAGCAACCAAATCCCTATCTCAGGCTCTGCTTCTAGAAAACATGGACCTAGGACACTGATTTCATTCACTATCTAGAGAGCTAAAGAAAGTCAAAGCTTTCTTGGATTATTGTGGTTCATAATCACTAAGATTAATATTATTATTATTATTATTGTCATTATTTTACAGATACACATCTCTTGGTATTCTGTAGACAATACACTGTTTGTCTATAACCGTAATTCCAAAGGAATCATTAAAGTTTTTATAAAAATTGAATTATGAAATTACTTCCCATCTGACATATTCGACATAGTCTAAATCCTAAATCTGACTTTATTTCTCAGGCTATAGGGGGACAAAAGTGCTAAATCTGATCTGGCCTGATGCAAAATATAAGTTAAAACAAAACAAACATATATCAGAAAGAAAAATATCAGGAAGGATATTTTTCTCAGGGCATAATTCAATAAAAGGAGCACATTAAACAAACCCAAACCCCATAATTCACTAGTGCTGCTACTGCCCTAATTCTCTCGCATTTCCAGGTGGGTCATAGAAAATCGTTCTTGGGCAAAGAGGGTGGAAAAAAAAACCCAAAACATATCAGTATCTTTACATCTCATTCTTCATCCTGGATAGAGCGAGTGTTACACAACTGTCGATGGTCCGACTAACCTTGAAAATAAGAGTTCTATAAAGTCTACGTGGGGCAAAGGGAGTCAGGATTGCTGCCTGGTCACCTAGAAGATGCCTCCTCCAGCCAACGCGCTGCCTGTGAGCTTTTCCCTTTTCCAACCCCATAAAAGGTGAAGAGCTTCATGATCTAATAGTGCTTATTACAGTAGTGAATATAAACTAATATTCCACATCAAATAGTCCCCATTATCCCACCATTTAAAAGAAAAATAAAAGGTATATGGACCAAGATACACTGCCCTCTAGTATATACATTTGACTATAGTAAAAGCTTAACTAACATAATATATATAATAAGGAAGCTATCTTAAGTAGGGTATTTCACAATATTCGATTTATGCCTTTCCCAGGGACGTCTTTCGTTCATTTCTCATATGTCTTCAATTAGCATCTTGATTTTTTAAGAGTCAAAAAAACAAAACTATACATAGCAACCATTCATGCAGAAAAGTGATTTTAATGGATGAACCATCGATTCCGTCTATTTCTTAATGTTTGAGGAGGACTGAAACTCTCCACATCTAAACGGCAACTGTAAGTAAGTCACCGAAGCACCGAAGCACAAAGCGAAACGGAAACTCACCGCCAGGTACACTGTACCAAGCAGCACCATTGGTTGTTCCAGCTACAAAGCTGCTGTCGTCATCATTCTTGCGACACGGTGGCCGATTGGGGTCAGACATGGGTGGGTTGAAAGAGGAGTACGCGCGAGCCAAGCTTTGGAAAATGGCATCATCTGGGCAGGAGCTGTATTCATGAGCACTACCTAGAAAATAAACCCACAAGGTTAAAGAAATTAATATAGACCAAAGAGCATTGCGCGTTTTTGAAAGAGTGGTTCAGTGTGGTCTCTTGCTGACCTCTTTTTTTTTAAGATTTTATTTATTTGACAGCGAGAGAGAGCAGCCGAGGGAGAGGGAGAAGCAGACTTCCCGCCGAGCGGGGAGCCCGATGCGGGACTCGATCCCGGGACTCCGGGATCATGACCTCAGCCGAAAGCCACGCTTAACCGACTGAGCTACCCAGGTGCCCTCTTGCTGATTTTTTTTTTTTTTTTAAGATTTTATTTATTTATTTGACAGAGAGATGGAGAGCGCGCACAAGCAGGGCGAGTGGCAGGCAGAGGCAGAGGGAGAAGCAGGCTCCCCGCAGAGCCGGGGGAGCTTGATATCGGGCTCGATCCCAGGACTCAGGGATCATGACCTGAGCAGAAGGCAGTCGCTTAACCAACTGAGCCACCCAGGCGCCCTGATTTTTTTTTTTTTTTCTTTTTTAGCAACATCACAATGGGAAAGGAGTGATGGTCTGAGTGCTCAACAATTACACTTAGTGTTTAAGTTATATACCATTCTGTTCCACACCACAATGTAGAAATTGGGTAGAAAGGACATTCTACTTATGCACTGAAAGCTTCATGAGAAAAGGTGATAAACTCGTGGTAAACTTGATCTGAGAAAACAGAAAGGAGATTTCCATTGTTAAAATTTTTAATTTAAAAAATGTGACCTCTGGGTGCCTGGGTGGCTCAGTCGGTTAAGTGGCTGCGTTCCGCTCAGGTCATGATCCCGGGGTCCTGGAATGGAGCCCAGTGTGGGGCTTCCCTGCTCAGCTGGGAGTCTGCTGCTCCCTCTGCCCCTCCCCCCCCCCCCCCCTCATGTGCACACTCTATCTCTATCTCTCACTCTCTCTCTCAAGTAAATAAATAAAATCTTTAAAATAATAATAATAAAATAAAAAATGTAACCTCATAGCCACCATGAGTCATTCTCACACATACTTTTCAGTATTTGAGTTTTAAAGTTTAAAAAATCTCCCATGTGTAATATAAAAAGAAATAATATATATTTTGATACACTGTGTCTTCATATATGATAAAATATGCCAGGCTTTTAAATTGCCCAGCTATTGACAAACTACAAAATCTATAAATTTTAATGTTTCACCAAAGACTCTCTCCAAGGCTCAAAGTTTCCCATATCTAAAATTATCATCGTGTTCTTGCAAAGAATGAATTCTTCAAAGACCCTTGAGAGCCCATCCATAGCAGGAAATTTCTTGGAGCGACAAAAAGTTAAGTTGAAAATAACTATCTGACTAAAGCTTGCTGTGCCTGAAATTTAACTAAAACTAATTTGAGAAAGTCAAAGCACCACTTTCCCCTCCCTGACACCACTAGAAACAGTTCCAAATGCAAAAGCGTTGAGCGTATGGTAAGACACGGAGAGATCCACATGGGCCCTGATCAAGCTGCAAAAAGACTGCTTTCATTTTTAAGCCATCTTGTACACAAACCTGTATCATTTCCATTATCTCTCGATTCTATCAGGGTTCAAGAGTGACCCAAGTTCATGACCTCTGTTTTCTCCCTTTCTCTTGCATTCTGTCAAGATCACGGTCCTCTTCAACTAAACTTATTAAAAAGTTACAGTCCTTTTCTGCCAAATATTTATACGAATGCCACATGAAATAAACATACGTCCTTCTACAGGCAAAATCACTTAATGGCCAGTTCCTTAAAAGAATGGTCCATATAGAAATCATCCTATAAACCCTCATAAAACGATTGTAAACTTTGAACCATTAGAGAAGCAGGAGGAACACCTACCACTCCGCGTCTCGTCATAGGGGTAATTGGCCACAAGGTCTCCTCCATGGAGATTGGCAGAGAGCACGAAAGGAATATCCATAATCCAATGAATGACTGCCTTAGTCTCAGGAGCAAGCTGTATTAAAGATTAGAGGGTAGAAGGATTATACATTTGGTTAACATTGGTGGGATCTCTCAATAGGAAAGACATAAAAAAGGAAAAACAACAACAGTAATCGAAAGCTGGTCATAGGTCATCTTTCAAGTGCTTTGTGGTGGTTGTCATAAAAATAAAAAAGCTTCCAGTAAGAGCAGCATTTCCATCTCTACCTTTCCCACTTATAATAAAACATATTTCAGTAGTGTTAGAATTTCCTTAAAAGTTTTACTTTTGTTAGCTGCCAGCTTTTTTCTCTTTTTTGTTTTTGTTTTTAGCTTTTTTCTCTTTGAAACTTGAAAACCATCATGCAAATCACTGACAAATTCTAGGACACTTCCATCTGATCTTTGTTAATAATAGCTAAGAGTAAGACAAAGAGAAAAGAAAATAGTTGGACTGAAGAACAAGATTCTTTCTCTATGGTGGTTAAACTCTAGAAATGTATGATAGATTTTATTTCTTTTATTACTAATTATTATTGTTTATTATTTTCTTTTATTGCTTACTATTTTTCCAATTCCCTCCAACTACCTCTGACACTGTTCCTATAAAAAAAATATTAAATTGGGTCTCTTTCAAAACTCACTGTAAAATATCAGCTTACTTTGGGAAAAGCATCTTAAACAAAAGCAGAAGTTTCAGAAATTCATGTTGCCTTAATTTAATGACTCATAGCCCCTCTTATCCTGGTAGCAAAACAAAAGAGGAAAGAAATTTATACAAAAGAATTAACCTGGAGCCAGACACGTATTTCATATGATGAGTTTTTAGTAGTAACTAGGAAGACTCTCAAACTCCCAAGTACCTCCTTGATTAAAAAAAAAAAAAAAATTCCTGGAGATGTGATCCATACTTTCTTTGGGACAGAAAATCTAACAGCATCAGTAGGGTTTGATGGCTGCAAGACCTTGTATTTCTGTATCTCTGTTCAGTTCATGAATGAGCTTCACAACATCCCCATCGGATAGGCAAAGATATTCAACCCCTTTCACTGGGAAGAATCTAGGGGTTAGGTGTGTTAATAACATGTCCAAGTTCACACAGCTAAGAATTCAAATCCAGTCTATAAAACTATAAAGCCCACGTTTTTGTCAGTATTGATATATAGTTTGATACTTTAACGTATCAAAATTACCCTATTTTTCATGTAGGCAACTTATAATCGTGAAAAAGTGTGATTTAGAATAAGGTGCTGTTTTTATTATTTATTTGATTGGTTTATCTCATTCTCCCTATAAAAATGTTTATTGTAGAAAATGTAAAGGAGACAAACAAAAAGAAAGAAGATTAAAATGACCCATAATTTTACCATCTAAAGATACAAACTGCTAACATTTACATGTATCTTTCTCAGTCTTTACCAATGCACTTATGTAATTTTTTAAATGTGATAATTTATGTATAATTTTGTATATGACCTGTTTTGTTTGACAATGGGTAACAAACACTTTTGCTTGTCATTGAATAACCTTCTAAGTTACTATGTTAATGGATGAATAGTATCCAATATATGGATATATCATTCTTAAACATGAACAAAATAATAGCTAATATTTATTAAACACTTTCTGTGTGACACATTGAAGTCTCACATCCACCCTATGAGATAGGGACTACACGTACTCCCCGTTTTACAGATGAGTAAACTGAGACACAGAGGAGTTAGGCAATAGCATGAGTCCAATCAGTTGTGAGTGGCAGAGCCTGGACTCAAGCTCCAGAGCACGAACACCAGCACTAACAATCTCCAATTTGTGGGAGGGGTTGGGGAGAAGGGGGACATATTGGTCTGAGGGTACAAACTTTCAGTTATAAGATGAATAAGCTCTGGGGATCTAATGCACAGCATGGTGACTTAATAATACTGTACTGTCTACTTGAAATTTGTTAAGATAGCTCATAAGCATTCTCATCACGAAAGAAAACTAAGGTAACTATGTGAGGTGATGGATATGTTAATTTGCTTGATTGTGATAATCATTTCATAATGTATACGTATATCAAATCATCATATCGTATACCCAATTTTTATTTGTCAATTATACTTCAGTAGAGCTGGGGGATAGGATCTCCAATTGTTGGGTGTTGAGTTGTTCACTATAGAAAAAAATTGTATAAACACCCTTGTAACTACTCTTCTTTCAGATCTATACTTTCCTTAGGGAAATTTTCCTAGAAATGGAATGACTTAACCAAAAGCTAAGCACAGTTTTTAATTTTATAAAATGTATTACAAATTGCCTCTCTATAAAATACAGCAATAGTATATTAAGCCTGCCATTTCTCATCATTCTTACCAACATGGGATATGTGGTGTTTTTTAAATCTTTCACTTTGATACATGACAAATTAGATTTTTTGTAAATGTGCATTCTTTGATACACAAATAAAACTGGAACCATTTCTATATGTTTAGTAACCATTTATGTTTATTCTTTGGTGACATATTTATACATGGTTTAGCTGATTTTTCTATTGAAATGTTGATCTCTTACTAATTTGCAAGAGTTGTTTATTCAGTAAAAACACTAACCCTCTATATTATAGATATTTTCTGAGTTTGTCATTTGTCTCTCAAATTCAGTTTTTTTCAAATTTAATAATAATACTTAAAATACAAAATATTAAAATATTTATGTTTTCAAATTTACTGATCTGATCTTTTTTTAATTGTCTCTTCCTTTGCTTTTGCATTTTATTCGTTCATGCAATAACTAGCAAGTGGCCACCATGTGCCAATTTTTCTATATTAGGGATTTAGAAAGTTCTATCCCTTTCCGAAAATTATATATTTACTGAAGTTTTCTTTTTGAAGGCTCATACTTTTTATAGATTTTATGTTGATCTATGCTGATATTTGTGAGATGGATTAATCTCAATTTCATTTATTGAATTACCCTGTCTTTCCACAATGATCTGAAAAACTCCCTTACTATACACTAAATTCTTATATGTACTTAAATTTGTTTCTAGAATTCAAATTAATTTAAATTAAATCCAGTTTAAGTTTTGATTTAAATCAACCATAAAATAACTAATACAGAACATCTAATCAAAAACAATCTTTAGGGGCTCCTGGGTGGCTCAGTAGTTAAGCATCTGCCTTCGGCTCAGGTCATGATCCCAGGGTCTTGGGATTGAGCCCCACATTGGGCTACCTGCTCAGCAGGAAGCCTGCTTCTCCCTCTCCCACTCCCCCTGCTTGTGTTCCTGCTCTCGCTATGTCTCTCTGTGAAATAAATAAATAAAATCTTCAAAAAAAAAATCTTTAATCCAAAAAATGCATATGCTCGTTTGCAATGAATTTATGGTTTATTAGGCTCAACTGCTCAAAAAATGGCAATAATATTATGTGATATGAGTTTAACACATTCTTTTATATTCTGTTCCAAGTTTTCTTCATAGTACTGAATTTCTTTCCAATCCTCTTCCTTGTACATCCCCTTCATTTCTCCTATTTGCTCAAACCCAGTGATTGGTACTGACAAATATTTCAAGGAGTTCAAAAAAGACAGAAATCCCGGTGGTTTGGAGAATCATGGGAGACTTTAGGAAGGAGGTGGAACTCCACTATGCCTTGGGGGGAGAAAGGCAGGTAGGCTTTGGATAGGAGGAAAAGAGAGTAGTAAAAAAAAAAAGAAAAGAGGAGAGTACATAAGGGGTAAAAGCAAGCAAGGACTGCCTGGGGTAAAGGATTGGTTTGAGTGGGAGCTCAGGAGGCAAAGCCCTACAGTGGCAGACTGTACTTTTGGATTTCTTATTCACCTGAAAGGGTTCAAAACAGTGTGCATGGTATGCTTCCATATATTTATAGATTGATACGTGCATAAAAAATAATTCTAAAGAATACATACCAAGATGTGAATGGTGATCATTTAAGACTATAGGGTAATGGGTTCTTTTTCTCTTCATTTATATTTACTTTATCTTTTTGTTCATAATAACATACTAATTTTAACATTTTTTAAAGAAACTTTTTTGGAACAAATATAACATACAGTCCTGAATACACAAAGTCATATTTGGCTATTAGGTTTAGCCTATTGCTAATTCTGATACATACACTATTGCTAATGTTACCAATATGTTCAAAAGCAAACGAGTGAATTCCACAATTTGACAAATTAAACTCAGTTTGTCTCCATCTACTAATAGAATTTTTTAGGCTGACTAAATGCTGAGATCCCCTGGGTACTGTAATTATATATTTAAGTAATCCATAGAGAAGCCTCTGGAACATCTCTAAGATTGAGCCCCAAGAGAATCTAGAACCAATTATGACTATCTTTAAAATTTCCATTTAAAGACTAAGTATAGCTTAAATGTTATGCTCTATAATTAGATGGCTTTGACTCTTAAAATACACTAAAGCTATATTTATTTCCCTTTCTTCATGACTCTGGCCATTAGAGATAAGTATACAATTATTAAAATTGTTTGATTTATTTTAATTCACTCCGTTTTCAAGCAATCCAGGTCCAGGCTCATGTACTGAGCCCAGATAACAGTGGAGGTGACCAGGCCAAATTGCTCAAGAACAGATGAGAAAAGACAGCAGGAAGAACTCCACAGCAACAGAGAGCTTTTGTTCAGAGGTTCAGAAGAACAAGGAAAGCATCTGGAACACGTGGTAAAAATGCAGATGCCTTTTCATCACCCATTCCCACGGCATACACACCCCAGACTTCCTGAATCAGCATTCATAAAAGTGTGCCTTTTTAACCCCAATTCCTACAAAACTTGAAATTTAAAAACCACTATAAGGACAGATTGGAGGTGGCCAGAGGCAGTGTTGGGGGACGGGGAGATGGGGAGGGAAATGGGTAAAGGTGGTCAAAAGGTATACACTTCATTATAAAAGAAGTCCTAGGGATGTGATGTACCAATGGTAACTATAGTTAATAATACTGTATTCTATATTTGAAGTTACGAAGAAAGTAGGCCTTAAATGTTCTATTACAAGAAAAATATTACAACTATGTATGGTGACGGATGGTAACTAGACTTATGGTGGTGATCATTTCACAATATATACAAATACCAAATCATTATGCTGTACACCTGAAACTAATAGTATGTTATATGTCAATTATGTCTCAATAAAAATAAAACAAACATAGAAGCTACAATAAGGGATACAGACACTGAGAAGGGGGAGTAAGAAAAGGCGAGATGTGTGATAACATTCACAAAATGCCTACTACGTGTCTCCTACCGGGCAACGTCTAAATACGGTCTCAGTCTTAATGACAAAGATGGAAAAAAAGAGAAGATGAACCAGTTATGAATAATAGCATCCCCGAATTATTAGGCAGGTTTACTAAAGATTTAGTCTAATGTAAACAAACCTTGCTTCTGTTCCAGAAAAGAGACTAAATTTTCATTTTTATGTATTTCTCTTTAATTTACCTTTACCCAGAAAAAGTATTGGCATTGAGATACTTTTAATAAAAGCTCTAATTTTGAGGGGCACCTGGGTGGCTCAGTTGGTTAAGCAGCGGAATCTTGATTTTGTCTCAGGTCATGATCTCAGGGTCCTGGGATCAAGCCCCGCCTCAGGCTCCCTGCTCAGTTGGGAGCCTGCTTGAGATTCTCTTCCTCCCTCTCCCTCTGCCCCTCCCCGCACTTGCTCACTCACACGCTCTCTCTCTCTCTAAAATATATAAATAAATACTAAAAAAAGTTCTATTTTTTTAAGTACCATGAGCATATATCTTTTAAATAAGTATTGCTTACACTAGAAATAAGAAAACACCTAACACCGCGTTTCTGCAAATATCACACAGGTTCTGTTGGGGAAGAGGAAGGTCTTGCCCATGGAAAGTGTATTGCACTGCACAAAGGTTGCCCATCAGATATCCTACGGACATGAGTTTATTTCACAGATTCTTCTACACAAGGTGGCAGGCATTACTTGTCCCATTTCTCGGATTTAATGAAGACAGCGCAGGCAGCTTAATGTAAGCAATGGGGAGAGTCTGCCGGCTGATAGCAGCACTAGGCTTCCACGGTGGTTTTCCATTTCTGCCTTACCGTTCACAACTTATCACACAGGACTGCCTTCTTTTTACCTCTGGTAAAAAAAAAAAAAAAAAGACAGCCCTCTGTTTTCCAACTCTCATCCAAGAAAGATGGACCAGGGGCTGAGAAACTGCAAATGTATCTGTGACTCAGAAGCAGGAATGTTTAAGTGACTCACTTATCAGGTTCTACTAGAATCCTCAGCCCCTAGCAGCCCTTTTCTGAGACCAGTTTGCACTTGCAGGCTTAGCTTAAGTTTCTGAAATGAATCCTAAATATAGGCAGGAAAGTTATAGGAACTTTACAGCAATAATCCAGGACCCTCCCTATCTCCTGGATCCTCTATCTAGCGCCCAACCGCATGATGAATGCTTGTCTGGAACTCCAGCTGTGGATTTTCAGGTATTGTGATTTGCTTGTCAGGCTGGATCACATTCATTCCTAACAGGTTTTCAGCCTACTATGTGTCAGACTCAAATATAAGCCATAATTCTTGCAACCAAAAGACTGAAATCTAGAATTAAAAAGGAAAATAGCTATATAAATAATTATAACAAATACAATGCTCTCTATAGCTATAAGCACCATACTGGAAGTATTTCTAAAGAATGTAAGGGAAGCTTAACTGGACCCATCTGGAAGAGCAGAAGGCTTCACAGAGGAGGTGACATGGAAGGAAAGGAAAGAGCATTCTAGAAGGTTGGACCAATGCATACAAAGATATAAAATTATTAGAAAATACTTTGCTTAGGGAGCAAAAAGGAATTGGTGGACCAGAGTCCATGGAATATCAGAGCCAGATCAAGGAGTGGGTCAGCCAGCAGCTGCCAGGGGCCAAGGGAAACTTGAAAGGCCATGGCACTATAATAAAATGGAGAAATTGTACTTTCCACGTTCTCACTTAGGAAAGGTACAAAAAGGAGTTGATGAACCAGAGCAGAATTGCCTGGAAAAACACAAGAGGAATGGAGAGCTGCCAACCCCAGTTCTTCTCCACCTTCCCTCCACAATGGGCTCTACCTCCCTCCAAGTAATTGAAAACAATGTTCAAACAGTATTGGTTTGAAGGAGCATCAAACGTTTAGTGGATATGTCAATGCACCCATCTAACTCTGAGGTACATAACACAGAGTCCTGAGAAATTTTGCTGAAACGGGAATAATAGTTACAGGTCCTGACTTCAAGCACTTTATAGATCCTAACTCACTCAGTCCTTATAACCACCCAAGGGGGTAGCTACTATTATCATCTCCATATTTCAGTGGAAGAAGCAGAAGCACAAAGTGGTTAGATAACTTTCCAAAACTCATGCATCAAATATGGAGCCAGGCTATGAAGAGGTGGCTGCCCCAGAGTCCCCAGACTAAGACTAAACCATCACACAATTCTGACATACTGAGTTTTTACTTTATCCTCTGGACGGTGGGGAGCTGGCAATGAAGCAATAATTTGTGCATGAAGATCACTCTGGAGGAATTCGAGAAGACTGAACAGGGCTGGGAGGGGCTGAACCCAAAACAAGAAGAGGGGACTGCTGTACTCATCAGAGCAAGAGACAATGGGGGCCTCAACCAAGCAGTGGAATGAGTTTGCAGTTGAGAGACTGAAGAAGTGTTAGGGCCCTCAGGTCACTGAGATCCGCCAACTGATTGCTGGTGGCGGGGACAGTAATGGAACAGTCAAGGCTTTGATGATAGGGTAAATGAGAAAACACTGTTTTCTTACAGAAAATGTTTGGCTTTGAGGCCCTGCGTGTCGCCAGATGAAGGGACTCAGTGAGCAAGTAAAGTAGAGAAAGAACTCCACAGGAGATCGGGAACTAGAGAAATGGATATGTAGGGAAAGAGAAAAGAATAGCAGATGGCATTTTGAAGGCCAGCACTTAGCCAAGGTAGGCGAAGCTGAGCAGTAACTGGAAAGGCAGTAGAAGGAGAAGGAGAAAGTGGAGTTGTGCAAAGCAAAGAAAGAAAAGGTTCTGGAAAAGAAGAAAAAGATCAACAGTGTGAAATGCTGTGATGTGCTGATACAGGGCCTCTGAAAGGGCCATAAAGACTTTCAAAGACACTCACAACTGGGTTCCTTCCTCCTATCCCCTCCCCCACTTCCGATCCCCCCCCCCCCCCCCCCCCCCCCCCGTTCCACCCCCTCCCCCATACCAGCCGTGACTTTCTCGGCACCAGGAACTATCCCACAGAAGCTTTAACATTACTGCAAGTCCTCTATTATGATGAAGCTATTAGAACATACTTCCTTAGGCTAGAGGACAAACCCAAGAAAACTATACATGTTCCCTACCTTTGTGTTTTGATCCACGATCTTCTTCAGATTTTTCAACAAATGATTATTTGGACCACCTTCTTTCTCATTAACATAAACTATCCTATCCAGGTCTGGAAAGTTACGGTTCAAATCTATTCCTTGGGCATTGCTTCGACCCACAAACCAGTCCTTGAGCTCACCAGGCTAAAAAAATCAAGAAGAAAAATAATAAGTTATTTATTATTATTATTGTTACTATCTAGTTAAGGTCTTCATTAATAATTTTTAAAATAATTTATTAGGATTAATTATTTATTTCAACAATAGCCTCTCAAAATTGTATTTTCACTCTCACTGACAAACACATGAAGGTTTCAGGTTTAAAGTATTTATTATGGTTATTTCAAAATATTTTCAATGAATAATAACTTAAATTTTAGTAATAATTACATTTAAAAGATAATTATCATCAAACTGCAAAAAAAAAAAGAACTATATATATTAGTAACAGATGCCTTTCAAAGCATGCCAGTCTCTATTTGGGTTTAAGTGAAATATTCATTGGCTCTGTAAATCACAGGAATCTATTTTTTAAATATTCAAAAGAATAAATTACTAAAGAAGACTGGAGGTTTAAAATGAGTTTAACATGAATTATGTACATAATAGTAAGATATCTCCCTCTTACAGTCTTCATGAAAAAATATGAGCTCTAGCATCAAAGTTCAAGAGCTTCGTAAGTTGAGAAGTCTCTGTTCAATTTTAAACCCTTCATTTCAGTAACGGTATAATCTGGAAATGTAATGAATTTCCAAGACATTCAGCTGTATTCCATAATGCGTATTTTCTTGTTTTACTACTAAATTATACATAATCTATGGTATAGAGCTAATTCCCATATTCTTGAAGTTATATAAGCTCAGATACCTTAGACTCCAAAGAATAAAATCCATTACAGAAAGTAACAGTGATAATCTTTTGTCCATTCTGTCTTACAGATCTGAATATCACCTTAAAATAGTAAACATTTAATTCTCTATGTTATTAGAATTTTTCTAACTTTAGAAATTATATCAATGTTATTTACAGAAGTTCTCTGGGTTTCTTACAATGTCAAACTGTCAGGTCACTGGATTTTTTATTTTTAAGGTAAAAATCAACTCCCTAACTATAAACATACCAATACTCCCCAAAAAACAAGGAAATCACTTCACACTGTAGAAAACAACTAATTTCTCCATGCCTGTGCAAACAAAAAGGAAACACATACCATTTATCTTCTCTTAAAGTGCGATTACTGTCCAGCTTCTCTAACAGTTAAAATGTATTAATTTCATTTTACAGGTAGGAGGGGTTTTTGTTGGTGGCGGGGTTTTTTTGTTTTGTTTTGTGTTATTGTTGTTTTGTTTTGTTTTGTTTACTTTACGCACCATACATAGACAAGAATTAAACACCCGTGAAACATTGATCTGGCCAAAATTTTTCTTCCTTGATGTCAGTAGAGGGCGCTATGACATCACTTCATTCAGAGGCAGCAATGGCACGACTCCTCAACACTTGGCAGTAGTCTTACTTTCAGCTTTTTAGAAGAAAGGAAATTTACCTGGTCACAAAGGTGGGTGAATCAATACGATTTATTTAACAACAAAACAAATCATTAATTAAATACCGACTTCACCAAATTTCTCATTCGCAAACTGCTGAAGAAACTCACCCACCATCCCTTACCTTCTGAACCTTTTTCTTACCGCCAAGTTGAAGAGCGTATCACTTATATCCTCGCCTGCCCTGTCCGTAAGATGCGTGTGAGTTCAGCGTTACTTACAGATAAGCACACATGTACAAACACAAAATGGAAGGAGCCTGCCCTGCTCTGGGCCGGCTGGAACTCACCTGAGACGCAGCCTTCTCAAAGCCGTCCGGGTTGAGGGAAGGCATGATATGGATTCGAGTGGTGTGGATCAGCTTAACGATTGTCTCGTTGCCCTTTTGGTATTCGTTGCACAAGTATTGGGCCAGGAAAATGAGCAGTTCCCGTCCAACAGCCTCATTACCGTGCATATTCCCAATGTATTTAAATTCAGGCTCACCTAAAAGACCAAAAATCAGTAGTATGGAGACATTTTCTATATCTCTGAATAAAAGACAAATGGCATACAGTTATGAGTATGTTGTATATCTACTAATTTACTACACATAGCTGACAGCTGCTTCTCCCTCCAGAATAGATGCCCAACAAATCTACTTTAAAGGTCAAAATATTCCAGGGCACCTGGGTGGCTCAGTCTGTTACGCGGCTGCCTTTGGCTCAGGTCACCATCCCGCGGTCCCAGAATCGAGCCCGGCGTCGGGCTGTCTGCTCGGGGGAAGCCTGCCTCTCCCTCTGCTCCTCCTCCTGGCTCGTGCTCACTCTCTCAAAAAGTCAATAATTTTTTAAAAAAAAATAATAAAATAATAAAATAAATAAGTAAATGTATGTCAAAATATTCCAAACAATAATAATAATAATGTATCGCATGCCTTCTATTGATTAAACACCGAACTTCGCATTTTTTCTTATTTAGTGCTCACCAAACATCTAAAAGTAGGTATTATTTTATAATAGCAAACTGAAGTTCAGACTGCTTAAGAGAGTTGACCACAGCCCATGAAGCCAGGATTCAAACGCTGGTCTTCTCATTTAGTTAAAAGTCTATGCTTTCCCCCCCCCCCTTTTTTTAATCCTAGGTATTAAAAGCATGAACTTCTGGAGCCAGACTGCATGGGTTCAAATCCTCACACCAAGTCTTACTGGCTAGCCTTGAGCAAGTTACTTTGGCTCTCTGTGGCTCTCTTTTCCCACCTATAAAATGAGAGAACTATAAAATTATTCTACCTATAAAATTATTGTAAGAACTAAGCGAAAGAGTAAGTATAAATGCTTAGAACAGTGCCTGGCAAATAACAAGTGCTATGTTTTTGCTATAATTATTATTATTGTTATTATTATGTCACATTATCTTATCAGTGTGATGTGCTTTACCACATATAATCTAATTTTCTCTTTACAACAGCCCATTAAAATGGGGAAGACAAATATTTTTATTGTCATTATTGTACAAATGCAGCACCAAGAGGATACATTTTGCTGAAGGGCTCAGAATTCAGACATAAATCACTATTGCCTGTTTCTGCTGCTCTCTGTTACATTTAGGAGTGATAAAATTGCAGAGCATAGCAGCAAATGCTCTTAATTAATCCTGTTGTTCTGCTCTCTTCTGCTTCATCCATCCCCCAGGCCCGATTTCTGCAGCAGAAAGGATTTTCCCACTTACAAAATCACTAGGACTGCTCACCTCTGATAAAAAAAAATAAAAAATAAAAAAAAAAACACTGGAATTATTTTTCTCCTGGAAATACATTATCTAAGTATCCTTTGCATGAGATTCCTGAGTGTGTGATTTAAATGACTGCTAATCACAGAAAACCGTGTCCTTGTGTGACCTCTCAACCTTCATCTAAACTAATCTTAATCTAAGGATCAGGCAGGAGCAGGATCAGGGCTATTTATATGCCCCTCATTTTTCACTTTGAGGGAAAGTCGCTAATAAAACTGTGCCTAGGGACTTACCCACAAGGTATGTGAGAAGAGATGTTTTCTTTGCTTCTGATTTCAAAAGTCATAATAACCTTCTTCCTGTCTGTCAAACTCAGTGCTTTATACCTTCCCCCTTACTGGATATAAATTTGATTGAGGCCCATTAGAGAGGGTAGCCGTCCGTTACAAAAGAAAGTAGAGATGGAGTAGCCAGAGGAGTATTACAAGCCTATTTTGCAGTTATTTGAGAAGACTACACTGTGGGAGGCAGGCTGGTCCTGCCCCTTACCCAACACAGCTTTGTGTGAGGCTTCAGTCACTCAAAAGAGCTTGGCCCATAACCCATAAGAGTAGATGAACGCACTGAAATTTTGTATTACTTCCCCGGATTTAAAAAATACATATTTAATCATTTAAAAGAGAAATAGCAAACTCATACTCACTTAGCCCCCCAGTGTTTGTTTGGTGGTCACAGTATATTTTGTATTTGAATCTGAATGCTCTCCTGGTTCTGCCACAAATCACACCACTCCCTATTGCTACAAGGCCTGATTTTCAAAGTCAGAAAATTTCCAATATGGTTTTGTTTCTTCAATCTGTAGGAAATTGCTCTCAGAAGCAAATCTCCCCCAAAATGTTTATTATATTTGTGAGGAGATAGTAATAATAGTAACAATAGCAATGCTTTAGTTTGACATGAAGATAGATAGAACTATAAAGGTCATTTTATAGAAGACATTAATATATGGAAATAAAATTCAAGACACGTACGACTTAGCAAAAGAAAAGGCAAGTGTATTTTTATCATCCTCTGCCTTCTAGAATAAATTAGATTGCTAGATAACGCTCTCACCAGAATACAGAAGAGCTGCACTAAGCCTACTGACGTGTCTTATAAGATGAAGAAGAGTCACAGTGTTGTTGGATGTGTACATGCAAACCTTGGTGTCCAACATTACAGGAGACTCCAAAGCCAACAGAGCAGCATTCTTAAACTCAAGGAATGTGGGGTCTGGAGGAGGACACAGACATGTGCACGAACTGTGTTCAGCAGTGAGGCAATGATGAAGGAATGTTGGATACATAACCAACCAGCTTCAAGGTTCTAAATTGGAATAGTCCTACCACCCGTATGGCCCTTCTCCGGCCCTTTGCCCTCCCAAAGCCAAATTTATCTTTTTACAACACAACCCCCATTGGGTCCCCTCTACCTAAAACCCATCAGCTAACCAAATTCCCATTTGCTTTCAACATAAAGGCCAGAATTCTCTGCAAGAGCTTTAATTCCCCTGTGGTTCGGCCTGGTCCACCTCCCCTGTCTCCTGAGGCACCCCCTTCACTCCCTGTGTTTCCGCCACAGGGCTCTGGCCTGTGAGGGATGCTCTTGACTTGTCACACACACACATTTTGCCTTCACGTTCTCCTAATCATGGAACACCATGGTTTCCTCAGAGTACCTTTAGTCTAAGTCCAGTTCTTTTGTTATTTTTAATACCTCAGTGTGAATATATACCTTCATCAGCGTGATTGTTTGATCTTCCACCCCAGACTGCATGGTCTATCAGTGTTGGGATGGTATTTACTAGAGCTCACTAGTACATCACTCCTGCCCAAGGGAGAGCCTGAAACACAGCTAGAGCACAATAAATATCGATTAAATAAATTCACGAGTCCATGAATAAATGATTGGTCGTGCTTCTCACTTCCAACCTCCCAGCAGCATGACTGACAGTACAAAGTGTGCCCTTGAGATGCAAGTGCAGCTGTGGGCCTCTGAAAATTTTCTGGCGCAGTGAGGGGGGACACACGAATAAACTGAAGGGGACCTGAGGTAGGCTCAGGGAGTCCGTACCCTGGGGGCAATATTTAGAGACCTCAACACTTGTCGCTATATCCGACATTCCCAGGCAGGAATGGAAATTCTTCTTTGGGAATGAAGGCAGCCGTGTTGTGTGAACAGCTGATTTCCCAGGAAGAAGATTAATCTCCATGGTCACAAGAGAACCGCAAAACCTCTAGGCAAGAACTCCCCAGGGCTATTTTTGTTGTGAAGTCTAAACAAAGAGTTCTGAAGAGACTTTGACTGCCGAATCCTTAATTTAGAAACAGATATAAAATGGAAGCCTTCAGACTTTGAATAAGCCTCTCTGTGTCAGTTTACCCTCCATTTATTTAATGAGGACTGACTGCTTTTCCCCAACACTTAATTTTCTTCTCTGCGGCTCTAGAGCTGGAGTTTACAACAGGCTGTGCAACGGATGACGTGTGCATGTCTGTTTACAGTGTCGGCAGAGAACAAATCCCAGGTTTAGCAGCTGTGTCATCTCTCGTAGATTACAGCTCGTAATGCACACGCACCCAGACACGAGCTCATCTCTCTCCTAGCAACGGGAAGAAAAGGCAGCAAGAACTACTCTCAGTCCACTTGGGGATGGTTGGTTTTATATTCCTCTTACGCTCTGCACTCACCATCTAATTCATTTTCCTTTTTACACAGTGATTAGCCTGAGTTCCTGATCCTGCACCGAGGCATCATATTTGCGCAGGTGGCCAAACTGCCGATGGCATTGGCTCGGGAAGTACAGTTCCCCTGTTGAATCCATTTTTCCGCAATTTCACATAGCCATCTGTCTTCCAGTTACTTCACATGGCACACGATCATCAATCAAGCCACCGTTAAAAGATAATCATCTGACAAACCAAACCCAGCCTGGCTGGGCCGAGTTTCCATCGTTTTCATCTGCGTCACAGAACGATCAATGTACCTGATTGGATTTGTATTCTCATCAGAACTATATAAAAATAACTGATCGGTATTTTAACTGATGGGTATTTTAAAATCAAATCCAAAGCTTTACGGAAGGCAGAAATAAATTCCAAACTGAGGAGGCAAATGATTTTAAGTTCCGTACTTGTAACTCTTCATTTGCTCCAATTGTTTATTAATGTGATTTGAAATAACTAAATCACAAAAAGAAAGAAAGAGAGAGAAAAAAGAAGAAGAAAGAAAGTAGGAAGGAAGAAAAAGGAAGGAAGGAAGAAAGAGAGAGAGAGAGAAAGGAAAGAAAGAAAGAAAGAAAGAAAGAAAGAAAGAAAGAAAGAAAGAAAGAAAGAAAGAAAGAAAGAAAGAAAGAAAGAAAAGGACTCCTGAGTGGCTCAGTCAGTTATGCATCCGCCTTTGGCTCAGGTCATGATCCCAGAGTCCTGGGATCGAGTCCCATATCAGGCTCCCTGCTTAGTGGGGAGCCTGCTTCTCCCTTTCCCTCTGGCCCTCCCTCGCCGCTTGTACATGTTCTCTCTCTCAAATAAATAAATAAAATCTTTTAAAAAAAAAAGAAGAAAAGAAAAAGAAATTTAAAGAAACATCTATTGCTTCAAAAACAAAACATAAGTATTTTACACCCCCAGAAACCCAAACCCTTTGGGCTTAGCACATGGGTGAAGTTTAAAGCTCACAGCAGACTGGCAAAGCCCTCAAATGGTAGGAATTAATGGTCTTTATTAAAGTGACCAGAGAGCCCCTAAAGCAGAAGTTCACAGGCCCAGTAGGGCTGAGCCTTAAAAAGAAAAAGAAAAAAATAATAAAATAAAGAGGTAAAAGTAAAAAATGGTAAAAAAATTTCCTTCTCACAAAAAGGAAATTTTACTTTCACTACCTTATTTGACCCAAGGGTCAGCCTACCTGTCTCTAATATTTTGTCCTCTTGAAAATAGCTGACAGGCTGACCACTGGGGAGAGGGCTTGATCAGATGATTTGGAAAGCCCTTTCAAATCTTAGAGTCAATTATTCAATGACCTCGATATGGGAAGAAAGGAGCTGAAGCAAATATCGAATGGAAAATGAGATAAATGTGAAAATAGGTTGTAAGCTGTGAAACTCTAGGTAAGAAGTGTAGCATCATTATTTAGAAAAAAGTAAGTAGGTTAAGGGTATTTTAACAAAGAATTTGATTATAGTAACAGAACCTTTCCATCTTTCATTCTGTAAATAGAGATGAAACTCCTACTGAGATGAATCTATTCTTCCTCCAACATCAAATTATTGCCAAAATATAAGTCCACTAACTCATTCGAAAGGTATACTTCACTCACTGATTTCACAGTTCTTCGAGCTGGTGACAATTTCAAAATACATGTTCCTGGTACATGTAATATACTAAACACATTGCTGAATAACTAGAGCATCCAAAAATAAAACCCTATTTCTCAAAAATATCATGGCAAATTATGCACCTCACTAAAGATTTTGAGAAAGAGACATATAAATAGCTATCCAAGCAGCACAATGACTGAACAGATTTGATTTACAAATGGCTATGCAAGCAAGTTGGAAACATCTCTGGAACAGATGGGCCTTTCCATCAATGATCTCCCTCTCTCAGTGGTAAACCTGGGGTTAAGACATTAGTGCTACTAATTGTTTCCACTTGTTTGACATTCTAACATATTAGAGCTTGTAAATCACTCTTGCAGAATGAACCCTGCAAGTTTCTGAAAACTTGTCAATAAATACGTCATTAATTGGCTCATGTTTTAGCATATTTTAGCAGCCTAAAATGCTGAGTGTATTCCTAAAAGAAATCCAAATCTCCAAGGGCCAAATAAATAATAGAAGAGGGTGGGTACAGATATGAAAATAGATTCTTCTACAGAAGAGATGAAGAGAGAATAAAGAGAAGAAAAAAAACAAGGAAAGGCAAAAGAATAAAAAACAGTTGCAGAAGACAATACAAAGTGTAGAAGATTATATTACCCCCTCTTGCTTCCTCCTTCATAGTCATATTTTAAAATAACTAAATTTACATGGCATCTTGAAAGTAAAATCTCACTTCATCTGATTTTTAATGGGCAGCCAACACAGAATACATTACAGAATTATTCTGCAGAGACGCATTCCAGAATTCTTTTTCAAAATATTAATTATGCATTAGCCATAACGTATCATTTTAAAGTCCTCTTCCGAATGACATCCAGCGTGTATCTAGTAAGATCCTATTGAAGAAAGAGGAATAAACAAAAATGCAGAAGGTATTTCTAACCTTGCAAGTCTATAAAAACAATGTCAGAGTTCCAATATCAATGAATACCTTTAATTTTTTTTATTAAGATATTCGTTTTTACACGAGTATCCTAGAAACTTTTTACAAATACCCACATACGATGATGAACGTGTAAACGTTTAACAACCAGCTCTGAACTGCTGGCCAATTTCCATGGTGCAAATGTGCCCACTATGGCCAATATGAAGTTATCAATGTGAGGTCAGTCAGCTCACAAATTTCCGGAAAATTAAAAATAGGTCTCATAAGCCAGTACAAGCCTACTCCAACACACCACCGCACATGAAGAGCAATTATTTGAAATATGTAGCTTCTGGTTTCTCCACATGTTCTCCAGAAGGTGAATCTGAGGTCTACGGAATCTGAAGGATTTTCAAACACCTTATGAAAAGTATAATCAGGCTAGGCTATACTGTGCTGCCTTTCTTTATGTTTCATTTCATGCAGTAAGAATTAAAAGAGGTTTGTTTGGGGTTTTTTTTCTTGTATTGTGATAGAGCTGTTTTCCAAAGCACTGCACCATTATCCATCCAGTCTAGGGGGGAGGAAAGGAAGAGAGGGGTAGGGAATTTTTCTTTTGGCTGAGTGAATTATTCTAGCAGTTACCTATTAACTGGATTACATCACCTTTTCTCTAAAGCTAATTATAATAAATCAATGAAAAAAATTTTACTTTAACTTATTAAGAAGTTTTTCTAAAATATTTATCATTTCAGGTATTCAAAATTCCTTCTGTTCTTCTTATCGTCTTGACCTACAAGGCTATCTTTGCGATGAAAAAGGCATTATAATTTCTGTGCCCATTCCCAGAAATTCATAGTTTAAAAATCACAGAAGTGGGTTACTTAAAATTAGTAACATGAAACATTTGACAGCTAATACCCAAGAAGAGGCTGCCTACAAAAGCCTTAGAGTCAGAAAAACCTTTGACTTGTTTAAGAGCATCGTGACATGAACACGGAATAAGTTTTAATATAGAAATCAGATAAGGCAGAGATCATTTTAATGATGTAGTTTCATGATTTGAAATCTTTCTGTAGTTACGAATCACCAGGGAAGACAGAATTATTTTTAAAATACTCTAATAGCTATAGATCACATCAAATGGTTATCAGAATGCCTTTGTGCAAATATTTACTGAAGATGGATTCTGGACCTTAAAGCATCTTTTAAAAGTATTAATTTTATTTTAGATAACTCTCTTAGAAGACTCTTAAAACAAGAGGTCGTTAGTATTGCTACCACCAGTATTTGGATCCCATAAAATAAAAGATAAATATATCTAAGAGGCCAAGAACAGAACAGAGTTAAATGAACTGGCATCAGAAGAGGGGGAAAGAAACCAAGAATGGACCTGGTTTCTGACACGTGATTATGATTCAGCCTTTGCTGGCTCTCTCGTTACCATATTTGGTTGTGACTGGTATGTTAGTCTGGGAAAATAATGCCCATGAGGAGTCATGTCGTAGCTCGGGAAGAGAAGTTTAGGTGCCGCAACAGCTTCCCAGAGGTGGTTGTGTGAGGAAGGGTTTGGCTGATTCTACAAAACTCCAGAGGACAAAACTAGAATCCTGACTAGAATGTCCAGAGAGAGAGCGCTTAGCACAGCTGAAGAACAAACTTTCTTTCAGCGCAAGCTGTTGAAAGCCAAAACAGCTGTTGTGAAGTCATCAACTCCCCTAGAAGGCACAGAGGTATCTCGAAGCCTCGCTGTATAGATACTCGATTGGATGACCTCAAACATCCTACCATTCCATAGAAACAGAGCCTGATAGCTTTTCTTTGACAAACTATTGGTATTCAGCTTCTAAACTTGCCCTGTACAAATCATAGCTCTCAATAAATGTTAGCTGACAGTTTTGACAGTTCTCTGGAGCAAAGAGGAAATGGTAGACCATCATAGTGAACTAAGGCATGATTACAACAAGTAAAGGAAAAACACAAGTTCCTATCCACCAATCACCACTCTGTGCCCAAGACAAAACAGCCCATCTTACTCCAAAAGGTGAATAGATAAGAGGAGTGAAAGTGATGACATCAGAACCTACGTGGGTGGAAAACGTCAAGTATTTCTAGCAGACACAGATGAATGGAGAAAAACTTCAGTTTGCTAAGAAGCAGGTGAGGTGGTGGCAATACTAACGACCTGAAACAACATCAGCGAAGGCAAAACTTAGTTGAATATTCCAATCTCTTCCCAGAAACTCCTTGGAACTTTCTTTTTCATTCTCTCAGGAAAAAGATAACTGAAAAGTCAAACCAATTTGTCAAAACATCTTCACGACGCTATTCTCTCAACATCATTCTCTCAACATCTGAGATGTTAGTCTCAGAAGTGGTGGGCAATACAAAAGAATCTTTTCCAGGAGAGTAGAGGGAAAAGTGGAGTCTCCCAGGTCTTTCTGCATGACTCAGAACCTTAGAAATTCTAGCCCGTACGAGCTGGTGATGATCCCCTTGTGGGAGGACTGGGTCCTCTTTCAGTCTCCCGCCAGGAGATTATTCTATGCTAGGGCATGCGTGAAGTATCCTCTTTTGTTCAATGGCATTAAAGAAAACTGTGCTGACTTACTGCTCTCTAGGTCAGGATCAATTGTGGGCTTCTTACAAATACAGATTTCTGAGCTCCATTCCCAAAGATCATACTTCAAAAGGTCTGAGAAAGGGCATGAGCACCTGTATTACTTTTTTTTTTTTTTTTAAAGACCGAGGGTTGGTTCTGATGCCTTTCTGGGATTGAGAAAGAATGATTTGGGAGTAGGTACAGGGAAAGTCCAGTGATGGGGAGGATTTCAATGATGCCAGCAGACAGGTAGGAATTCCAGTGGCCAAGGGTCAGTGGGATACAGATGAGAAGGGTGATAGTTCTTAATTTATGAGACATTGGCTTTTTTGAGAATTTGATTTAAAGGAAAATATGAGTTCTCTTCCCTCACATTTGCAAAAGAAAATCCACAAAATTATGCAAAGATCTTACAGACTTAAGGAACCTTATACTAGACATTTAGAAGTCAGAATCTGGAAATAGAGAAATCACAACCACCATAAATAGCAACATACATTTCTTACATCCTCTTGTTTCCTGATCCAGATGAATGGACTATTCCATGCCCTTCCTTATTGCAAATGGAACACAATAGCATGGCAGCAATAGAGAAAGAAAGTCAGGGGAGTGGGGAGCATAAGCTTAGATAAGACAGTCTTGGGTTTGAATTTCAACTCTAACATCGTATATCTAACCTTTTGCAAATAACTTCTTCCCCAAGCATCAGGATTCTTTTCCGTATAAACTGGCTCACTAAAACCTCTTCTGTTGTGTTGTTGAGAAGATTAAATGAGAAAATATACAGATGAGACATTCTCTGCCAAGCCCAACAACTAGTAGATAACCAATAAATGGTTGCCCATGACTCATGTTGTTAACATAATATGAACAATCCTCCATACTGGAAACATATAGAAGCTAGAAGCTTCCAACAATAATATTAGGTGATCTTGAATCTTTCGAAGTGTTTGGAAAATTAACCA
Organism: Mirounga leonina; assembly: GCF_011800145.1. Taxonomy (NCBI): domain Eukaryota; kingdom Metazoa; phylum Chordata; class Mammalia; order Carnivora; family Phocidae; genus Mirounga; species Mirounga leonina. The sequence goes on from NW_023270454.1 coordinate 21,434,002, forward strand.
ATCCTTCCAGGAGTATAGATAAAAATATCAGCCTAGTGTTGACCCATCCCATATGGCAGGCTCCTCAGACTTGGATGTGCATCTGAATCACCTGAAGATCCTGTTAAAATGCAAATTCCAATTCATCAGATCTGGAGTGGGGCCTGAGAGCCTGAAACTCTAATGAGCCCCAGGGGATACCTGGTGCTGGTCTGTGGACCACTGTGAGCATAGAAAGATTATTTGGAACCTCCAAAATCAAGAGTGGGGGACGGAGAGAAAGAGAAAGAGCAAGACACTGACTTTCAAATAATAAACAAATACTCTTGAGAAACTTAAGTGCTTTTTCTTAATGTCGGCTTACTCCAAACAACTTGAGTGCCCACCCTGCCAAAGGCACCCAGCATAATTCTGGAAACCACTACATGGTCTCAGGCCTAAGATGCACTATAAATGCTAAACTGCATGGACAAAGAAGTATCTGCTAATGTAAACTGAACCCAATGTTAGATGCAAGAGGATGGTAGAATATTATGGTGCTTATTGATACATCCTTTTAATGCTCCAGAACTATTCAGGTCACAGGAAAGTATATTGCTCTTCTCAATTTTAAATTCAGTATTTAAATTTTAAAAATACATTAAAGAATTATGCACAGTTCCACATTTTTAATGTAGTTATGAATAAATTATGAATAATCATGGATTCTTATAGGCTATGTATTATCATATTTTGTTTATAATTCTCTCACTAAAGTACTTTCAAGATTTTTACTTATTGCAAGTATTCTAATTTTATCTCCCACTCCATTTCAACCATCTTCAGCTAGTCTTTTATTTATTTCTTTGGGGACAAAGATAAGAACTTCAGGGATTTTTCTTCTTCTTTTTTTTTTTTGCAATGAAGAGGAGGAGGTAGTACAATGAAGGACAAAATCTCATACAAGGACAAGTAGGGCAACTAAAGAGATATGCACAGCCCCCAACAAAAACTAGAGATTCCTGATCTTATAATACATTTTATTAATTTGTATTAGTATTTCACCTGATCCTTCCCTTAGGGATTTTTTTAGGGGGTGGGGGCAGAGGGAGAGGGAGAGAGAGTCTTAAGGAAGCTCAACATCCAGCACGGAGCCCAACATGGGGCTCTGTCTCACAACCCTGAGATCATGACCTGAGCCAAAATCAAAATTTGGACACTTAACGGACCGAGCCACCCCAGCGCCCCTCCCCTAAGGATTCTTTAAGGTTAGCTTAAATATTCTACAAGCATTCTAAAGTAAAAATAATATTGAAATGTTTTACTAAAATAAAACTACCTGGCTTCAATGAAAAACTAAAGACAGTTAATAAATATTAACTAATTATCTTCAATTTCATGTGTCCCAAGTAAATAATATCTACAATCCCAAAACATCAACATAAAATATTATGTTGAACCTTGTCATTTTTCTTGCAAATAAGTTCATGATTATTTAAAGTTATTTAAGATTCTGTATTTGGATGGTTTGAGATATCTTGTCCAAAACATTCTTATTAAACATTTCTCATGAACAAAATAAAGGGCTACCTGTTTTCAAAACTAAGGGTAAAAATCATTATGTATATCAAAAGTTGCCATTTAAAAATGATTTCTAACTGCTTAACAGCTCAGAAAAAGATAAATAACTGTATCCCAAGCCCAGCAAGAGAAGAATTTCTTTTCTGGTAAGATAATTAAAATACAAAATAACAAGCCAAAAAGATCTCTCATGAAATTGCATGACACCAAAACAAACAAAAACTTGGGGCGCCTGGGTGGCTCAGTCGTTAAGCGTCTGCCTTCGGCTCAGGTCATGATCCCAGGGTCCTGGGATTGAGCCCCGCATTGGGCTCCCTGCTCTGCGGGAAGCCTGCTTCTCTCTCTCCCACTCCCCCTGCTTGTGTTCCCTCTCTCGCTGTGTCTCTCTGTCAAATAAATAAATAAAATCTTCAAAAAAAAAAAAAAAAAAAAAACTTTTACAGCTCTGTTTACACAATTTCATCACATATCTCAACTTCGAGGTAGGAAATAAGTTATTTTCTTCATATATCTGCTACTCTCTTTTTATCACTCACCAATCACTTTCTTGTCTTCACACTCACTTCTCTGACCTATGGATGGGCTCATCCCCACAACACATAAAATATGAAACAACATACCCAATAGAGCAACAAGGACAGTCATGAAAATTAACAAACAGAAGTCACAAAAAGAATTAGATCCCTCCTTAAATAAACTGGTATTCTCTCTTTTTTTTTAAGATTTATTTATTTATTTGAGAGAGAGAGAGAGAACAGGCAGAAAGGGCAGAGGGAGAGGAAGAATCTCAAGCAGACTCTGTGCTGAGCGTGGAGCCCAATGTGGGGCTCAATCCCATGACCCTGAGATCATGACCTGAGCTGAAATCAAGAGTCTGATGCTTAACCTACTGCACTACCCAGGCACCCCAAACTGGTATTCTTTCTTTTTTTTTTTAAAGATTTTATTTATTGGGCGCCTGGGTGGCTCAGTTGGTGAAGCGACTGCCTTCGGCTCAGGTCATGATCCTGGAGTCCCTGGATCGAGTCCCACATCGGGCTCCCTGCTCGGCAGGGAGTCTGCTTCTGCCTCTGACCCTCCCCCCTCTCATGTGCTCTCTCTCTCATTCTCTCTCCGTCAAATAAATAAATAAATAAAATCTTTAAAAAAAAAAAGATTTTATTTATTTATTTATTTGACGGAGAGAGACAGCGAGAGAGGGAACACAAGCAGGGGGAGTGGGGGGCAGAGGGAGAGGGAGAAGCAGGCTTCCCGCTGAGCAGAGAGCCCGATGCGGGGCTCGATCCCAGGACCCTGGGATCATCTGAGCTGAAGGCAGATGCTTAACCACTGAGCACCCAGGCGCCCCTAAACTGGTATTCTTGAAAACAAAATGGCAACTCATCATTTCTGGTGTCACACATGAACACATTAACATACATGGCAGTGTTCAAGTGTTCACTAACGTCTTTCTCATCTTATCCTTCTTTAACCTCATGGTACACGCGTAGGCATTACCATCTTGACATTGGTAAGCACAGACTAATCATGTCACAACTACACCATCTTATTAGACCTAGAATCTGAAGGTTGGTGATGTTAACAATGGTCTGCATGTATTAAGGGTTTACCCTGCAGAAGGGGCTGTTCCAAGGGCTTTCTGTTTATTAATTCATCACACACACACACACACACCCCTATGAGATAAGAACTATTTTCATCTACATTTTACAGATGAAGAAACCAAGGGCGCTGGGAATCTAAATAATGTCCTCAATATCACACAATTTACTAATAGCAGTACTGGGATTCAACACCCTTGACCTACCACCACAGCCAAATTATTTAACTCTCCTGCTACCCGCCTCACTTAATCAAGTTTTGATATTCCATTCTGCTTTGCCCTGAATATCCAAATTTTAGTTTACCAATATGTACTAATCCACTGAACAGTAGATGAAAGATCAAAAATGTCTTAGTGTGGCAGCCCATTATTAGGTGTGGTAGAGTAAAGGGGTCAGTTACTAATAAATGAGGTTGGGTCTTTGTTTATTCTTTGTTAGTTCCTACCAGGGCCAGAGCCAGCAGTGTCTCCTTCTTTTTTTTTTTTTTTTTAAAGATTTTATTTATTTATTTATTTGAGAGAAAGAGAGAGAGAGAAACAGCATGAGACGGGAGAGGGTCTGAGGGAGAAGCAGGCTCCCCGCTGAGCCGGGAGCCCAATGTGGGACTCGATCCCAGGACTCCGGGATCATGACCTGAGCCGAAGGCAGTCGCTTAACCAACTGAGCCACCCAGGCGCCCGCAGTGTCTCCTTCTTATGGCTCCCTTTCCCAGACAGAAGTAAGGCATCTCCTGTCCCACACATCGGAAGATGCAGCTATGGTATGGCCTATAAGAAAGAGATAGTTGTTCACTGTAGCACTATTCACAATAACTAAGATGTGGAAACAAGGTAAGTGAACACTGACAGATGAATGGATAAAGAAAATGTGGTATACACATACAATGGAACATTATTCGGCCTTCAGAAGGCAGGAAATCCTGCAATATGTGATGGCATGGATAAATCTCAAGGACATTATGCTAAGTGAAATAAGCCAATCTCAGACGGACAAATATTGCATGATCCCACCGGTACATACACGGTATCCAAAATGGTCTAACTGAATAGAAGCAAAGAGGAGAACTGTGGTTGCCAGGGCAAGGGTGGGGGAAATGGGGAGCTGCCCATCAATGTGTATAAAATTTCAATTATGCAAAATGAGTACATTCTAGAGTTCTATTGTCCAACACAGTATCTGGAGTGAACAATACTGTACACTTAAAAATCTGCTAAGAGGATAGGTCTCATGTTGTGTTCTTACACAATAATAAAGACAAAAAGCAAAGTAACTAAAGAATGTCATCCAATTGTCCACAACAAAGACCTCGTTCTTCAGTCGTTACCACCATCCTGTAATTCATGTGGATGGTGCAGCTGAACACTAGTGCAGCCCAAGATGAATCCCTCTATTCTCCAAATAAGACTGGGGGGCGGGGAGGAATGCAATGAGGGTAGGAAGAGTGGATATGGCTGGGGTAGCAGGACCTCTGTGGGAAGTAGAGTTGACAAGTATATAACAAAGAATAGCAGTGGCCACAACGGCTGTTCCCCATCTTCCCCGCTTGGCTATCATCACCTCCCATACTCCACCTCAATCAGCAGCTATGTCTTTTTCTAACTAGGCTCAAACCCCAATGGGCGGCCAACTTAAGAAGATGCAGTCGCTCTCCCTAGTGGTTCTACGTGCAAGCTCTGGAGTCAGGCTGGGTATCTGTCTGCGTTCCATCATTTACCAGCCATCAGGCTCGGGCAAGTTCTTAACTCTCTGTACCTCCATTTCCTCAACTTGGATGTGGGCACGACAAAAATACCTACTCCACGGGATTCTTAGGAGGATTACATTTTTAAAATCTATTAAAAGTATTTAGATGAGCAGCTTGCGTGTTGTAAATGTCCAAAAAGGTTAGCTACTTGATCATGATGACAGTGACGATGAGGGAAGAGGAAAGAGAAAGCAGAGAAGGAAAAGGAAAAACCACTCAGAAAATGCTCTTTGCTCTAATTTTTGTCCTGACTTCTACACAGAAGACTTTTTCAATGATTCTGACTTACTCCTCCTCATAATTGCTGGAGAGCGCTTGACATGCAGTGTGGCGAGTGCGGCTGAGAACAGGATTTCTAACTATACTTAATTGTAATTAAATTTAATAGCTGTATGTTGAACAGCACAGGACTAACTCCTTATTTTTTTTTCTCTGTTACAACCCAGAAACCTAATTTGACTCTTTTGTGTGAATTCCCGGTATGTTAAGTATATTTACATGGCAAAAAGACAAGTTTGAAGAACGTCAGAAGGAAATTCAGAAGCAGTACTGTGGACCACCAGCACAATTCCGTTTTGGAGTGAAACTATTTTGGAATAAAATAGTTCTATGTTGAAATAAAAACTCATTATTTTGTTATAGAAAAAAAAAAACTTTCCTTAGGTGGGAAAGTTTTAGAAGGTTCTGCCAAACCAGAAACGTGATTTAAATAATGAGAATTTACAAAACAAAACAAAAAAAATGCTATATTTTATATATTTTTTTAAAGATTTCTTTATTTGAGAGAGCGAGAATGAGAGAGAGAGAGAGAGTACATGAGAGGGGGGAGGGTCAGAGGGAGAAGCAGGCTTCCCCACGGAGCAGGGGGAGCCCGATGCGGGACTCGATCCCGGGACTCCAGGATCATGACCTGAGCCGAAGGCAGTCGCTTAACCAACTGAGCCACCCAGGCGCCCCAAAATGCTATATTTTATACAAAATATGGAATGCATTCCTTACTCCCCTCTTTTAGCAGGAGGGATGATAGAGCTTGAGTAGAACCATGTACAAAAGTCACTCCGAATGCATCTGCATACACAACCTGAGGCAGCAGCAAGAGAATTGAAGCAGTGGTGGTCATTTTTGGTTTCGTCAAAATGCCTATGGGTCCTCAACCATAACCCATGGCCTGCAGCCAAGGACGAAAGGCAAACCCAAAATTTTGAGTGGACTTAGACCCAAAGGAAAATTAAAAAGATCTGTAAAGGAAGCACCAATATGATGGGTTAAGTGATTGGGAGTGACTGAAACCAGGATCTCATGGAAAATGCCCGCCCTGGAAGTTTTAATTATTGGTTCTAGACCGCTACCTGGAAAACAAGCTAGTGAGTCTAGGCAGTGGCTTGAGAGTGCCCTGAAAACTCAAGTACCACACTGGTCTGCTCCAGAGGCAGGCGTGGACAGCACGTTCAAATGATGGCATCATTCGTTAGCAAAACGGGGCTGAGTCGTTGTGACGTCCTATGTCACAGATAAAGTCCCCCAAGTGCTGCCAATCAGGTCTCTCCAGGGGCTCAGGATATATATGAGCCCCCTCTTCTCCAAGTTGCTTCAATTCTCCAGATACACAATACTCATAAGTTTCTTTACACTATTCGAGCCATTAAAAACAATTTCACCATTCATCAGATCACCAACCAAATCAGGACTCTTGAGAGTGTAAGGGATCCCAGCAATTAATTACTCCAGAAAAACAGTCATAAACGGGGCCACCGTGAACAAGCCAGGTCACGTGGTCACCTTTGGAATCCTGGTAACAGATTTGCCGACATCTGCATTACGAGAGGGGCATGGCTCAATCACCCCAGGTTTGCAGCCAAAAGATGTTTCAGCACATGCATCTCCCCTAGTTTGTTTCCCTTGGGATGTGTCTTTGTACTGATGAATTTTCCATCCAGCGATATCTGCAGTCCCTTTAATGGAAGAGTATTTTATATTCTTTTTTTATGGTTGAGATTAAACTGTTGGGGCTGCATTTTTAAGATTTATGTCATACTGACATTTGCTGATGCTGTCCATGAGATAAGAAGCACCATAGCCTTTCTGGGAACCAAGAGGTCCCAATCTCAGAGGGAATTTTCAAGCGCTAATTAGCCAGTGCTTCTTAAGGTTTCACATGACACTGAGGAAAGCCCTTCCAGGCAAATACTTCCCCATTTGAGAAATAGGGGCAGAGGTGGTAGTCTCTTGTGCACTCCTTGGAATTCTCCCAGCTCTGATGCTCATGTTTACTAAGGGCTGTGGGTTATCATGACACCATAAGGGAATGCAACTGGGAGAGTAGGAAGAGGATATCTTATAAGTGGATAAGGCTTAAAGTATATAAATTATTATGGACACTTACTGTTGTTCATTCCCTCATGCCCATATGAATCATGAAATCAGTGACATTTCCCAAAACCCTGACAGTCATACCATCGCTCCAGAAACTGTCTCTTGGGAGGGGCATGGCAGTAGCTGGGGGAATTCTGAAACAAATGCTTGGTTCATTTCTGCTATAAGTGAATATCTTGGTAACCTTCCATTTGCCAACATCTGCATTATGAGAGGGGCGCGGCTCAAACTGATCTGACTTCTGGATAAGAAACAAGGTTATTTTCTATAATGACAAAGATTAACTTTAAAACCACCATTCTTCCTGCCTCCCAGGGATTCAGCACTGTCAAAAACACTGAACCTTTCTGGCTAAAGACGTCAGAGCATGAGAGGCATGTTGAAAATTTGGAGAGGATACACGGAGAGTGAAAATAGAAAAACAAACACACACACACACACACACACAGTGTTTTTAGCAGGAAAAACTAAAGAAAATAAGAAAGGCTAATGTGGAAGTGTTATGTGAAGCTATATAACAGCATAATTGTATTATGTAAAAGATAAGCTTTGAGCAAAGGTATTTAAATCTAAAAATTCTAGAAAGCAGAGAAACGAACTGCATTTTGCTCATTCATCAAGCTATAAGCTAATCTGGGGAATGGTTTCACTCTCATTATTCTACCAGTTCCCACCACTTCAATGCTTTTTTTTTTTTTAAAGATTTTATTTATTTATTTTAGAGAGAGACAGAGACAGCAAAGTGGGAGGGGCAGAGGGAGATGGAGAGAGAGAGTCTCAAGTAGACTCCACGCTGAGTAGGGAGCCCAACTGGGGTTGGATCCCAGGACTCTGAGATCATGACCTGAGCCGAAACCAAGAGTCAGAAGCTTAACAGACTAAGCCACCCAGGTGCCCCCCAACACTCTTTTGTCTAGAACACTGACATGTACAACTTAAGAAAGCTGCTCCCCTTTACTAATCGGATGGCTGTCCCAATCTCTTGGTGTATAGAAAGTTCTAGCAGGAACTATAAAAATATATTCTCATTAATAACGGTACCCTTTGTTGGTAGTCTCTCTGAATTTTTTATAAGAGTGAGAAATATAGCATAAACCTCCTGTCACATGGAGACATAAAAGTTCGAAACTGAAGTAAATCTTGAAAGTGTCATGAGTCACATTAAAAAAAAAAAAATTGCTTCAGCAGACTTCTGCCACAACATATTGTTCCTTCTGTGTGAGTAAGTTGGCAACAGAGAACACAGATGGCTCCTCCATGAATAATTTATTTCTAACAATTTAACTAGGAAATGAATTCCTCTTGACTTATAAATCAGAATGATGAACAACAAAGACATGGTCTACTATCCTTCCCCCAGTTAATTCCATGTTTGCTTCCTCATCTTCTACCTTATCCATTTCCCTTTTTACAAGTTCTGTTGCCTTACCAAATTTTAAAGTTGCCTCAACCCAAGTCTACCTTCTGGCAATTACCAGACAACAGGTATTTATGGTGTTATTTGGGGTTTGGGCTTTTGTTTTTGGTTTTGGCGGGGCTGAATTTGTTGTTGTTGTTCATATTGGGTTTGTTGGATGATTGGTTAGTTTTTTCAAACATAAAGCTAGACTCTTTATCCAAAAACACCTTTTATGAACCAGGAAATGAAATGTTCCTCATTATTCCCTTTTTTCTAAATCAGAATTATAAGAGCCAGATTCTCCGAAGGCTTAAGCCTCTTCCTGACTCCCAGTCAGACATCTTTAAAAATTACACACACTCTTTTATCTTTTTTTAAAGATTTTATTTATTTACTTGACAGAAAGAGACACAGTGAGAGAGGGAACACAAGCAGGGGTAATGGGAGAGGGAGAAGCAGGCTTCCCACAGAGCAGGGAGCCCGATGTGGGGCTCGATCCCAGGACCCCGGGATCACGACCAGAGCCAAAGGCAGATGCTTAATGACTGAGCCACCCAGGCATCCCGAAAATTACACACACTCTTTTAAAATACCAGGATGCATATTAATCAGGAGGGCCTTGCCCAAAATCTGCCCAGCATTAAAGGGACCAGTCTTCACATTGTAGGTCAGTCTAAGGATCCCCACCTCTGCTTCTGGCTGGTGGTGCTCATCCTTTGAGCAAGCACTCCTTGAAACTCTATCAGGAACTGTGTCTTCCATGAGTTTCAAGAAACCCAAAATCAGTTCCATAAATTGCCCCCATTGCAGCCACTGGCATGAAACTTTACAGTTCTTTTTTTTTTTTAAGATTTTATTTATTTATTTGACAGAGAGAGACACAGTGAGAGAGGGAACACAAGCAGGGGGAGTGGGAGAAGGAGACGCAGGCTTCCCTGCAGAGCAGGGAGCCCGATGCGGGGCTCGATCCCAGGACCCTGGGATCATGACCTGAGCCGAAGGCAGATGCTTAATGACTGAGCCACCCAGGCATCCCTATTTTATCTTTTTATTTTATTTTTTTTTAAAGATTTTATTTATTTATTTGAGAGAGAGAGAATGAGAGACAACATGAAAGGGAGGAGGGTCAGAGGGAGAAGCAGACTCCCCGCTGAGCAGGGAGCCCGACGCGGGACTCGACCCCGGGACTCCAGGATCATGACCTGAGCCGTAGGCAGTAGGCAGTCGCTTAACCAACTGAGCCACCCAGGCGCCCCTATTTTATCTTTTTAAAACCATATTTATTTTAGTGACTTTGTAACACTAATGTTTGAAATTGCCTGTTCAAATTATCCATTTGTCTTCCGCAATAGACTATAAGGTGCATGGGAGCAGGGGTTAGGACAGTTGTGTTCACTATTAGGACCTGGCACAGTGACCATCATTAAAGAAAATGCTCAATAGATATATGCTGATAAAATGATCAATAGAGGAGGAAACGTGATGCAGCATAACTGTGCCTCAAATAAAGAATAGATGCCCAATTATTTCCCCTTCTCCTTCCTCAGAGGCTTTTTTTTTTTTGTACTTCCATATATACCTGTTGCTTTGTCTACACCAAAATGGCCTCCCTAACCTGAGGCTAGTGTCTGGAGGAGACATGTACCGCAAAACAACCCCCCACCCCGCCACATAGATCCAATTACCGAACTTTGCCAATATTTCTTATATCTATTCCCTTCTGAATACTCTTCCATTCACTATCCTCATCATCCCTCACTAAGTCTATTAAAAGAGTCTGGTAAGGTGACTTCCTACCAGACCTGACCCTCCCCTCATTCATCTTCCACACAAGTGATCTGAAATGTACATCGTGCTGTCCTTCCCCTAACTAAGCTCCTTTAAAATCTCCTTAACCCTCACAGGATAGAGTTCAAATTATTTTGTATTTGAACTTAATCTAAACTCTAGGTAGCTTATGTTGATGCCCAACGTCTGGCCCTCATCCACCCCTTCCAGCCTCTCTCTGACTCAACCTTCACCCTCAAGCAACATTAAATCATTCGTGGCTCATCATATACACTTCGCTCTATCACATCTCCATATGTGTGCACATTATGTTCCATCTGGCCAGATATCTCATTCCCCACTCTCTCATCCAAAAGCTCTTACTCAGACTTCAAGATTCAGCTCAGATGTTAGCTCCTCCAGAAAACCTTGCTTAAATTCTCTCCATACCCCACTCCCTGCTTCGAGACTGGCTATTTGCCTTTCCTCCCATGATACCCAATGCATGATGACATTATAGTAAGTCTTACAATGTCTTGAATTCATGTCTTCTATTAAACACAATAACTTCAAGAGCCACAACAGTGCTCTCTATTTATATCTTCAGGATCTAGCAGACTGCCTGAATTATTATTTAACAAGCACTGACAAACAGGGTTTCACTTTAATCCTCCTCCCATCTCCTGTCCCTTAGAAAATAATAAGCTCAAGTGCAGGGAGATTGGCAAAATAGAGCCAATTCACTCAGGATCCAGCCCCTCAATAAAGATCCCTAAAAAATGTTACTGAAATGGTGTCTAAAATGGACATCTGACCCAATTACAAATTTTTGTGGGAATTTATCCTTCTAAGAGAAGTGCCTATCTGAGAAAGGAGACAACACAGAGAAGAGCATTCCCCTTAACCAAGTGCTTGAAATCTTACTTTCTCTCTGATCCAACCATGCCTGAAGCCAGGTCTATTCTACAGTTTATCATTTCTGTAAACCAATATATTCTCTTTTTCCCTGGAGTTGAGCTGTCTGTCACTTGCTATGAGAATCTCTGTACAGTGTCCAACTTAAATTACCACTTGAGATATCAAAGTTCCAAAACCAGACCAATTTTGAATACAAAAATAATAAAGAATAGTAACTAGTGAAGGTTAAAATTCTTCTATATGTCAAAATTAAGGTGTTTTTTTTTTTAAATCCCTGAATTTCTCCATAAAACACTTCAGTTGAGGTGCAAAAAAAAAAAAAAGACCATTAAATGAATTATTAAAATCCATTTCAGGGGCACCTGCGTGGCTCAGTCGTTAAGCATATGATTTTGGCTCAGGTCATGATCCCAGGGTCCTGGGATCGAGCCCCACATTGAGCTCCCTGCTCCGCGGGAAGCCTGCTTCTCCCTCTCCCACTCCCCCTGTTTGTGTTCCCTCTCTCACTGTGTCTCTCTCTGTCAAATAAATAAATAAAATCTTTTTTTAAAAAAATCCGTTTCACATTGGACTGTCTCTAAAATAGACTAAATAAGAAATTGGCTGGTCCTTGGAAAACTCTGGCCCAATAATAACATAATGTTATTCTTTAAATGTGTTTTGATAGGAAACAGACTAAATGTCTAGGGGCATTTTAAGCAGAGCAAAGGCATCACACACTAACTTGAGGAAAAACTGTTTGATGGGAGAGCTTTAAAGGTAATGTTACATAATGATACAAAACTCCCAAATACAAGGTGAAGTCTTTCATGATGCCAAGAATTAGAGGCATCTTTGGTGGCAGGGTCTGTAGAGGCCATTGGTTTAAGGTCCATCTCTGACCTCCATCCAGAGATGGGTAGGGGTCTGGACTGGAAGTTGAGGGGGGCCTCTCACCCTCAGCTTAAGAAAGTGAACTGTCCTAAGGTTCTCATCGGCAGCCAGGGCAGCCATTCCCCAACTGGAGAACAGACATGACGGGAGAAAGTCTGTTATTGAGGCAGCAGGCATGAGAGAGGTCCCTAGTGGAGGATGAGCCCTTGGGACATGTGAAAGTTCAGACCCAGAATCAGCTTTATGTGGTGACCATGCCATCCAACTTGGCACATAGGACTGACCACAGATAGTGGTAGAGGGCACACCCTTCCCAAATGTGGTTCACACTGAACAAAGTAGTTGAATTGGCTTTACTCAGAATGCAAGTTGGCAGTTGTTAGAATATTGGTCAACTGCAGAAAAATAAAAGATAGCAATTTTTATACACCAAGCCTATAGCACACGTTAAAAGAAACAACTAGAAAAAAAAAAAACTTTTTTTTTTTGCTACTCTATATCCATTTATTTATTTTATTTTATTTTATTATGTTATGTTAATCACCATACATTACATCATTAGTTTTTGATGTAGTGTTCCATGATTCCTTGTTTGCATATAACACCCAGTGCTCCATTCAATACGTGCCCTCTTTAATACCCATCACCAGGCTAACCCATCCCCCCACCCCCCTCCCCTCTAGAACCCTCAGTTTGTTTCTCAGAGTCCATAGTCTCGGGAAATTGGAGGGGGAGATGAAAAAAAAAAACTTATTATATTCACATAGTGCTCTTCAATTTATGGAGTGTGTTTTATATATTATTCTGCCAAAAAGTCTTTGGAACAATCTAGATCAGGGCTTAGCAAACAACAGTCCATGGTGTGTTTTTGGTAAATAAAGTTTTATGGAAAAAAGCCACACCTATTCACTTATATATTGTCTACAGCAGCTTTTGCACTACCACAGGACTAAGAATAATTATTATCTGGTCCTTTAGAAGAAAAGGCAAACGAGACCATTAGAGGAATGAAAGTGACCCAAATTGAATATTAGCTACCTCTCTTTAGGACTGACTAGTCAATTTCTGTTCCTCGGACATTCTGTTTTGGACAAATTGAGTTTAAACTACCTATAAGAAATTAAAGTTAAGATATATTATGCTGGAGTTCAGAGAGAAGTCCCAGCTGGGGTTAGACATGCAGTCTTCACTTTGCATGGATCCAATATGCATGAATATAGGCCACACTGTTTAGCTAAATAACACCAGTCCCCCAGCAACATGGTTCACATTTCAGTTACCAGGGCATATTAGGTGTGAGTGTTTGCAGAAAATACAAATGTCACTGCTAACCCTTCTGTCTACAAATCACTCCTTAAAATAACAGATGTGCATCATGATGACTGACCAATCATGTCATTTCTTTTAAACTTTGTTAGTGATTGGTCACTGCACATCTGTCATTCTGTTTATGCCCAGACAGCAAAGCATATAGTTGTGTTGCCTTTTTATCTCTCAGTGATAGAACATACGACTTTTCACAAACTGGATAATTAAAAGATGAAATTGCACCAAAGACACGAAAAGTAATAATGTAGGAAGTAAAATTCAAATTGAACTCCAATGGAGGTTTTTTTTTAAGATTTATTTATTTATTTGAGAGCGAGAGAGCGTGTGCACATGCACGAGTGGGGGGGCATGCAGAGGGAGAGAGAGAAGCAGACTGAGCTGAGCGTGGAGCCCAACACGGGGCTCAATCTCATAACCCTGAGATCATGACCTGAACTGAAATCAAGAGTCAGACACTCAACTGACTGAGCCACCCAGGCACCCCTGAACTCCAATGGAGTTCTGGAAGAAATAGCTAATAGTGGGAATATTGACAATGTTACCATCTGAGAGACTCTAGATATGCAGCCAGAGGAACTTAGTGAAGGGAAACTTATCAAAATAAGTGAGGAAAGTGGTTGTGAGGAAAAGGATAAAGATGTCTCAGAGGAAGTGATGCTGGCAAAAAACAACTTTAAAGGAACTTTCGGAGACATTTTACAACATTGAAAGTGCAAAGAATAAAATGTTGGAAGCTCATCCAAACTCAGAAAGCAGTACTACAATTTACTGAGGCATTGAAAAGATGTTCATTCTGTAAGGTAAGTTATACAAGGAGAAGCCTTCTCCCTTGCTAGAAGAAGAAGCAAGCAAGCACTGTTCAAACTACTCTTGATCCATTTTTTACAAAGAAATGGAACCCTAATTCTCAATATTTCTATAATTTTCAGTTACAGTGTACTAAATAATATTAAGCTTACTATTTTGCATTTCCCTATATATTTATAGTCAGAAGTAAGAGTTTTTCATGTTTTAACAAAAAATTTCAAAGACTGTGACTTGTCCCTTTTATTATGAAGATTGCTTTGCATGCTTTCAGTTGGCACAGTCATTTTTATGATCCTACATTCCCAAGCACAGTGAAAAATGCTTATGTATTATAATATCATCTGCATAAAAGTGGCATCTAAAACCATGAGACTATGTGAGACCTACTTAGAAAAATGTCTTTTCAACTCTAAGTTGTAACTCATTGAGTGGGTAGTGAAATCAAGTTAGTGGGTGTGAAGAGGATTCTAATTAAATAGAAAAGATTGGGAGAAAGAATGTATCAAAATGTGTTGTTTTTCAAGGACTTTGATTCAGTGTGTGTGTGTGTGTGTGTGTGTGTGTGTGTGTGTGTGTGTACCCAGCAATGTTCTACAATGTGTTTTTTACTGTATAGGGATCAAAATAAGTTTGAAAGTTACTGACCTAGGAAATGTATGCAAACAAAAAGATCAAGGACAAAGTCCTAGAGTTGTCTAAGTATTTAAGTTTGGGAAGTGGAGAGAAAACTATAAAATGGGTAGAGAAGAATCAGCCATTAGGGGGAGAGGAGTACTATGAAACCACCAAGTCCTAGAAACCAAGTAAAAAAGTGTCTGTTTTTTTAAAAAGAAAGGAATGACCAATGAAGTCAATTGCTAATCCAGTAACTCTTATACTTAGCTACGTGGGCACTGATGATCTTGACAGTGATGGAGATGGTAACCTTCAATGGAGTTGTAGGAACAAAAACTTACTTGGAATTTATTCAAAAGAGCAAGGAGAATGAAGGTGGACAGACAAAAGTTTTGCAGTAAGATGGCACAGACTGCTATTTAAAATTTGTGAGGAACATGATATCAAAATGAATAAATGTCAGCACACATAATATTACATATGTATAAAATATGTTCAAATTTATTATTATTTTTTGCTCCCCTTCTACACCTTTTATGAATCATAAACCTAAAAGGGCACATGAAAGGTTATAGTCTTTGTATTCCCAAAACTTTCAGGGATTGTTAATATTTTACATCATATTTATAATTATTTCCTATGATTAAACAACACATAACATGTTCTGCTACTTAATTAATTAACTAGCCAGTTAATTAATTATCTGCTCTTTGTAAGCACAGACTCAAACTTTCATCCTTTCTTCTTCTGTTTCTCTGGGTTATTTTCCGGGGATGATGTCTCCTGTATCCTGAAAATCATTAGCATCTCAATTCTCCCAGAAAGTCATACATGCAAAATCATGGTCCCTTTTCATTTCATTGAGTCAGTATGAATTATTGGAGACTATAGTTATCTCATCTTTTTTCCTACAGTTTTGGCCAACTAGCTCCAAAGATCTTTTGTTATCATGAACCCAATTACCAGGGGTCACTGTCAGTCTTCTTGCTGACACCCTATTGGCAGATCCCCCCATTCTTACTTCTCATCTTCACCAAGAGCTTCTGAAATACAGTGTTCCATGGAACATAAGGCAGGTGGACACCGTGACCCCAGGTTGGGGTTCGTGGGTTCCACTGAGTTTTTCAGGTGCTGGAAGTAAATAGCTCTAAGAAAGACGGTACGTACACAAAATATTTAGTATTAGGTTGAGCCACATGAAATTGCCTTTTCTGTAGGCCAGGAATCATCAAATGTAGGCAGTTTCACATGGTTAGGCCTAAAAGTTTTTCTTGCAAGACTGTGTGTCTTCCATGGCTACTAATCAATACTCCAGCATCTCTGTCTCACTTTGGTTCTCCAGCTGGCAACAGCTTCTCTAATATCAGTGTTCACACTGCAGACAGAAATGATAGCTTGACATGCACTCATTTAGCAAATATTTGCTAGGAGCCTACTATACAAGGCACAGGATCTGATGCTGAGAATTCAGAGTCGAAACTGACCCTCCGACTTCATCATCTAGCAAGGAGCTGAATGTCAGGCAAACAATCACACAAGTATTCATTTCATTAAAATTGAGCTAGAAGTTATGAAATAAGTATGGATATAGCAGAAAGAATCTAAGTTAGCCTGGGAGGATAGAGAGGGTTTCTCTGAAACCAATAAAGCTGAGAACAGAAGGTTGAGTGGGAGTCAGGAAAGGGAAGTTTTCTAGGGAGAGGAAAACAGCTTGTGTAAAGGCCCCAAGTCAGGAAGGAACTGGAAGTTTTCATGGGTCTGAATGAAATAGGGCCAATAGGACTGGCTCAAAGTGATCAAGAAGAAAGGGGCTCAAAATAAGCAGAATAAAGAAGCAACTCCTTGCCAATTTATCCGCCCCCCGCCCCCAGCAGTGAAGCAATTAAAGAGCTTCAAGCAAGGGTCTGACGCAATTCAATTTGCATTTAAGAAGGATTACTAGCCACCCTGGAGAGCAGGGACCCTCAGCGAACCGTGGCTAGCACACCAACCCTGCAGCTATCTGTTTGGTAAATAAAGTTTTACAGGAATACCACTGCTGTTTGTTTGTGTACTGTCTCTGGCCACTTCCCCTTCAGTGGCAGACTGAAATGGTGGAGGCAGAAAACTGTATGGCCAACAAAGCTAGAAATATTTATGATCTGGCCCTTTACAGAAAAAGTCTGCTGACCTCTGGTGCAGGGATAATGAACTAGAAAGACAAAGAAGGTAATAAGGAAAGAAGTCAGGAGACACTGTGGTGGCCCAAGCGGGAGATGCTGTTGGCTTGGACTAGGATAGTGGTGGGGGTCATGGGAAGCATGGACAGATTGGAGAAAGATTAAGAAGTAGAGCTGGCAGGGCTTGGCGATGGCCCGGGAGAGGCAAAGGAGGCATCCAGAGTACCTCACCGCCCATCCCCCCCCCCCCCCCCCCCCCCCCCCCCCCCCCCACCCCGTCCCAGGTTTCTGGTAGGAGCTGCTACTTAGGCAATTAGGAAACAAAGAACAAACAGGGTTTAAGGGGGCCAGATCAGGAAACTGGCCTTGAACTATAGCTATAAATAAGAATAATGCATCTGGAACATGGAAATCTTTGGTGAATCGGTCATCTGTGCCCAGCACAATGACTAGAATATAGCTCGTAGGACGAAAGACAGGCACAAACAAATCTGCCTACGCCAATCAGCTTCTCATTTTTTAAGTACCTACAATGTTTGGGACGTGTATTTGTCTTCCCAGAACTTCTTCTCTGGCATCATCCTGATTGTCAGGCTTATGCTGTCTGTCTTACAGAGATTTGTTCTTTAGGGGGGTGGTTTGTCAACAGGAGAGAAAGGTGATGCTTTTTGTTTTGTTTTTCCATCTGTTATATCCGTCTCTCTTACCTTTGTTACCTGTGTTCTCGATTAGCCACTGCAACGGAGAAGAATGTCTACTTGACTCTATAAAGCCTTCAATGTACTCCCTTCTCATATATGTAAACATTCTTATTACTCTCTGGGACCCTTATCACCCTTTCCCATATTTTAGTGTTTTCATGTTCAAACAGAAATCTAATCAGCATTCGTGTATCTCTGTTCCAAATTCCAAGTTCTTCAGTATTTAATTCCAGTTACTACTCTTGGATGGTATACAGAAAAAGCAGAATCTTTCCATTTCAGATGTTTCAAACTTGTGAGGAAGCAGCATCTTGTGCTGATAAAAGCTTGATCTTTGTCAGAAAAACTCCCCCTATTAATAACTATGTGTTCTTACTTAATGGGGATATTAACATCTCTTCACAGAGAGCTATGGGAATTAAGTACAGAGTTATATATGGAAAGTACCTAGCCTAGCATCCTCAGCATATTTCCTTCCCTCTCTCCCTTTCTCTTCCCCTCTCTGATACAGAAAGATAGTCAGTTCTGCTATCCTTTCCCCTTTTTCCAAGGGTGATTTTGTAGCACTGACAGACCTAAATGATAGCCAGGCTGGCATGGAACAGATATGAAAACAAATGCTGAAGCTCACCCAGGTGGCATAATGTAAGAGTGAACAGTGGAAGGCAGAGGTACCACATTAAGGCAGGGAAGTCCCACCAGAGAAGGAAATGAGAAATACGGAGACAACTCAACACCACAACTCCTAAAGCTTAGTGGAAATATGACTCACAGCTCAACATAAGGACATCTAAGGTAAGGAAGCCAGGAGGCTGGGAAAAGACAGGGCACACATTGGGAACACCAGGAAGAGGCCCCAGGCTCCATGCCAGACTGAGCAGTCTCAGCAGGGAACTGGAGCTGGGTGCTGAAGAGCTGTCTTTGGAACGATCACAAAGTCTCCACTCAGGTGAGGCAGGTGCATTGGAAAAGGCCAGAAGATAGAGCTGATCGTGAGCAACCATGAAGGCCAGAGTTTTTTCGAGTCAGGCAAGGGGCTGCACTTGTAATAACAAGATGGTGGCTCACTTCGGCCTTAGCCGTAATTCCATTCAGTCCCTGGTTTCCTCTGCACTGTGCCAGCATTCTTCAACCTTGGTGTCCAAATAATTAACTCAAATCATTTTCTGATTGTTCTTTTTGCCTTTTCTCAGATATAACTTTCTCACTCTAAATTCCATTCTCTCTTAGTAGGCCTGGAAAGTACATATCCTTTTTCTGTTAATAACTTTTTTTTATATTTCTTCTGTGATCCATATATTAGATATAAATAAAAATCACTTTTATATAGATCTCTATTTTTTTTCAAACTTCAACATGGAGTGAAAATTACCTGTTTTACGACCATCCAATTTCAACCATCAATCATACTGTGCAGAAAGTCCTTATCTTCCTTTGGGGATTTGTGCTAGAAATGATGAAGCTTGAATATGAATTGACAACACTTTTAGTCTGTTACCTTTAAAATGTCACTAAAATTGGATCCTGCAGAATACATCTATAAACATCGTTCTGAAATCCCACACTAGTACTTAGGTTTGTAATCAGGCCAAAAAAAAAATATTTTTAATGTTATTTTTGTCACATGTTGTTTTGCACTACTTTTAAAAATTTTTATGCAAACTTCCCAAAGCGACATTTTCCTCAGAGAACAAGGAGGTCTTGTAGTAAGTATGGCTAAGAGTACTTCTTCCTGAATGAAGCAGGGGAAATCGGAGGGGTAGACGAACCATGAGAGACGATGGACTCTGGGGAACAGGCTGAGGGTTCTGCGGGGGAGTGGGGTGGGAGGATGGGTTAGCCTGGTGATGGGAATTAAAGAGGGCACGTTCTGCATGGAGCACTGGGTGTTGTGCACAAACAATGAATCATGGAACACTACATCTAAAACTAATGATGTAATGTATGGGGATTAACATAAGAATATAAATAAATAAATAAATAAATAAATAAATAAATAGTACTTCTTCCAAAAATTGAGTCAACACATGCAATCAATTTGGCCACATATGGTTACTTGCAAGCAGTAATTTTTTTTAAATGAAAACTACCTCTAGGTTATGTGATTTCTGTGGCTATTAAAAACTAGTAGGAAAATAAAAAGACTAGACTCAATCCATTTTAAATAGCACAGTAACAACAATAATAACATTATTTCTATTTTTCTTTGATATTTCCACTCAGGTTTCAAACAATCAGATTCTCCAGGTGTATAAAGATTACCTGCAGAATTACTCCCAACAGAGTCATGGCTAGCCTCATACTAGCTAAGGTTATGACTTTCCTAGGGATTAGATGTTAGGCATAAAATTTTTCTTACCTAACTATGAGTCATATATACAGTATGAAAAAACAACCCCAAAACACAAGCAGAGCATAAACAAGGACTTATAATAATTCCTTATGGTTTATCTTGGTTGTTTATTATTGCTTTTATATTATATATATGTATATTTGATTTTTCTTATAAATTGGAAGTGTTATTAACATGACAGAAGCTTAATCATCTTTAAAGTGTGTGTAAAAAGACTCTTAACTATAAAGAACAAACTGATGGTTACCAGAGGGGAGGGGGGTGGGGGATGGGTTAAATAGGTGATGGGTATTCAGGAGAGGACTTGTGAGGAGAACTGGGTGTTGTATGAAAGTGTTCAATCACTACATTGTACACCTGAAACTAATATTACACTGTATGTTAACTAGAATTTAAATAAAAACTTTAAAAAAATAAAATGTGTGTAAAAGAACAAAGAATCTTCCCACGATACTTATTCTGGGAATTCTTTTGTACAGACTTGGATCTTTTTTTCAGATTTGGATTTTTAAAAGCATTAAAAGTAGGAGTTGCAGGGAATTAGAAGTTGTTAAATTAATGGTCCTCAGAGTCACAACTCCCAGAGCCCACATCCATGTATAGTCCCCTATGGTCTGCTGGTTATCCAGAACCTGAACAGACAGGTATAACTGAAGCCATTTGAACCAGCCAGCTTCTAAGTAAACTAGAGCAAACTAGCAGAAGAACTGCCCCAGCTGAGCCCAGCCCACATTGCTGACCCACAGATTTATGAAAAAAGCAAATGAGTGTTTTTAAGCCACTTAAAAGTGGCTTTAAAAAAAAAAAAAGGCACTGAGTTTTGGGGGTGGTTTGTTATGTACCAATAGATAACTAATAGAGGAGAGAAGAATGACAGGATTGGCAAAGAGAAAGAGTAAAGATTGGTGTTGTTAAAAGACAAACTGAGGCACATTAAAAATTTTAAGAGTTCATTTGAGTAAAAATCAATTTGAATCAGGCAGTATCCAATCTAGTGGATAGAGAGCAGCTCCAAGGAGCTGTACAAAATGACAGATTTTTATAGGCAGAAGGGAGCAGGAGCAAAGAAATTATACTAGGCAAAAAAAAAAAAAAAGTGGACTAGTTACTGCAAGGTTACTTTCCTTTAGGGGGTGGCAGGGGTCTATCAAACAGATTACCTAAATAGTGCTGATCCGTTGATTCCTGATGGACTGGTTTAAGATTCCATTTCTGGCAGAAGTGAAACTGTAATTAAATCTTAGGTTTGGTGATGTGAGGCCTAAGCGACTCCATTCAGGGCCTGTTGTCTGGTTTTAACAGGCTGAAAAAGGCTCCGTATCAGATATCCATGTCCTAATCCTGGAGTCTGTGAATGTTGTCTTATATGGCAAAAAAGGAATGGTCACGTAATGATGTGATTACATTAAGAATCTTGAGAGGGAGATTATGCTGGATTATCTGAGTGGGTCCTAAATGCGATCACACGGATCACACGTGTCCTAATAAAAGGGAGACTTCCCACACAGAAGAGGAGAAGGCAAGTCTACTACAAGCTGGAGGAGGGAAGGAAGGGATTCCCCCCTAGAGCCTTTGGAGGGAGTAGTAGCCCTGCCAACACCTTGATTTCAACCCAGCAAGACTAATTTTGAAATTCTGGCCTCCAAAACCATACAGAATAAATTTCTGTCATTCTAAACCACCAGGTTTTTGGTGATCTGTTACAGAACTCACAGGAAACTAATATAATGGGTCATGCATGCATATGAGAAGCCAGGCAGTCTTTATGTTGTGTTGTCAAGGGAAAAACTACCTCCCATTACAGACAAGCCTTTTTTCTTTGGGCAGCAGGTCATGTTGGGGTATTTTCACACTGGAATATTTAAGTCTTGCCAAGGAGTTTAAGAAAATACAGCATAGGGATGCCTAGGTGGTTCAGTCAGCTAAGTGTCTGATCTCAGGGTCATGAGTTCAAACCCCACGTTGGGCTCCATGCTGGGAGTGGAATCTACTTTAAAAAAAAAAAAAAATATATATATATATATATATATATGATGTATAATCTTAAGGAAAATTTAAGGAAAGTCCCATTTCACTAGTAAGTAATTAAGAACACTATTTTTGTATTTGTAGAATGCAATACAAATTCATATGAAATTTTTCAAGAAGAATCTAATATTCAGAAAGAAATAATCAGAAATTTTTGTGGATTTTTACTCAATGCCCATATTATTTTTTCTTTTTTAATTTAGAAATTATCCTCCACAAAGTGACTAAGTAAATTATGCCATATCAATAAAGTATTATGCAACCATTAATATGCCCTCCAAGTAACTGCAGAAAATGGTTGAGAAAATGTTTATGATACAATATTTTAAAAAGGCAGAACAAAATTATAATATATGCATACACATACACACAGAAAGAGACAAAAAGGGAGCAATGCCAAAAGATTGCTACAGCTGAACTATTTATACTTTTTTTGAAGCTTCCCAAATGTGTCTGTGTGTTCTTTTATAAACCAGAAATGGCCAACCTCAGATAGAAACAAAAAAGTTTTACTACTTCCTACTTCTAAATGAATGTGAGGCAGCTTACACAGTTTAACATTACATAAACTAGCCCACTGAAATGGAAAATAAAACCAAAGCCAACAAAAGGAGTGTGTCTCAAACTTTCCTATGCATATTAATCACCTGAGGACCTTGTTTACATGCAGATTCTGATCTGATGTGTTGGGTCTGGGGCCCAAGAGCCTGGATTTTGAGCAAGACCTTTGTGTTGGTGATGCCATTGGTGGAAGGGCACGGGTGGGCACCACACTTTAAGCAACAAGGCAAGAAACAGGGAGGAGATGACATGGAGCACCTGAGATGACTTAATCACGGTAACTGGACTGCAGTTAGCATCTTGCCCAGCTGTTTAAACAGAACAAATCACTATACATAACAAAGGCTAACCTTAAACCATAATTCAGTAAAAACAAATGCTCCAATAACCTGGCCTTCAATTTTACTTTTTAAAAAACACAGAACAGAAGAGGCACCTTGGGTGGCTCAGTGGGTTAAGCGTCTGCCTTTGGCTTAGGTCATGATCCCGGGGTCCTGGGATTGAGCCCTGTGCCAGGCTCCCTGCTCAGAGGGAAGTTATCTTCTCCCTCTCTCTCTGTCCCTCACCCTACTCAAGCTCTCTCATGCACACGTTGTCTCTCTTTCTCTCTCAAATAAATAAATAAAATCTTTAGAAAAAAATTCTAATGTTGAAAGGCATTCCCCAAGAGAATTGTTTTTGAGCGTGGAAAATTATCAGCTATTTTGATTTGGCTGAAGACCCTAGATCATTGCTAGTGAGAGTCCTGAAATCCAAAATACAGAGAATAATACAGAAGAGTTTATTACTGAAGTCTCCAAGTAATTCTTTCAGGCACTAATAGATATTTAGATGTCTGTTTCTGTCTTAGAAAAGACATTCTGTCTTACAATACATAACAATATTATAAAAATCTATATTCACTGTTGTACATAATCACTTAATCGAAGGTGTCACCTAAACCAAAACAGGTGTAACTGTAGCATTATTGACCTTTGGGACCAGACCACTCTTTGTTATGAGAGGTTGTCCCATGCATTATACGATGTTTAGCAGCATCTATAGCCTCTATCCAATAGATGCCAGTAACACCTCTCCATGAGCTGTGACAACCAAAAATGTCTCCATGCATTGCCAAATGTTCCCTGAGGAGCAAAATCTTCCCCGTTGATAACCACTAATCTAAAACATCTACTTGGACTTTACTGGTATTAAATGACTTTCAGGAGAAATATTTTGCTTTTAAACAGATCTGACCTTAAACAATCTTTGTATGATTTGACTGTATTGTCAATATATTACTAACTCTGGTAGATTATTTTTTACTCCCTGCTCATCTTTATCCAACTAATAACTAGGCAGGTGGAATTTTCTATTTTCCCAAATAGGAAGTAGGTAAACCTTTCACCCTGTCTTCTATCTGTAGGTACCTAAGAGAATATTGATCCAAAATATTGCTTGAGCAGAGTCCCATAAATTCCTTAGACTCAAGAAATTAATTTAAGAACTAGAAAAATTACTAAAGAAAGACCTACAGTTGTTGTTTTTTTTTTAACAAGATAAAAATCTAGAGGCTTAAAAATCAGAGTAAAAACTCCTTAGTTAGGGACACCTGGGTGTCTCAGTCAGTTAAGTGTCTGCTTCAGCTCAGGTCATGATCCCAGGGTCCTGGGATCAAGTTCCACATCGGGCTCCTTGCTCAGCGGGGAGTCTGCTTCTCCCTCTGCCTGCCACTCCGCCTGCTTGTGCTCTCTCTCTCTCTCTCTCTCTGACAAATAAATAAATAAAATCTTTAAAAAAAAAAAAAAAGCTCCTCAGTTAAATACAAAGAACCAACAAATGTTGAAAGATAAATAACATAGATTCATAATCTCTATTATTATTGAAAATACAAATCTATGTTATCTTTATGGTAAGCAACGGTGGAAATAAAAAGAGGTTTCTACTTTTTAAATCATTACAGAAACTAAAAGTAAAGAAGATGGCATTCATTGGAGGATGCAAAATAGAAAGCAAATAGTAATAAAAAATAAAAGCATAGAAATAATGATAGGATCAAGCATAAAAATTATGGCAATCAATATAAATCTTTTATATTTTACTGTCAAAAGGAAACGAAGTCTAAAACATGATGAGAAAATAACTGATCCTACAGCTTCTGATAAACATACCTAAGATAAAATGACAAGGAAAGACTAAAAAAAAAACAGAAAACAAGAATATGGGCACCATATCAAGCAAACCCAAAAATAAAAAAAAAAAAGGAAAAGTAAACTAGTTATGCCAAGTTGACTTTAACTTTTTTAAAAAAGTAAGTAGTTTTTTGAAAAGTTACAATATCTACTGAGTATGTAACTCTGAATAATGCATCAAGAAAAGCACATGCAACAAAAACCCTTGGAAATACAAGCAGAAAATAGTCAAAGCACAGTTACATAAGAGATCAACACGCCTTCGCCAGTTTACAGTAGGTTAAGTAGATAAAAAGAAGGATAGTGGAGGGGTGCCTGGGTGGCTCAGTCATTAAGCGTCTGCCTTTGGCTCAGGTCATGATCCCAGGGTCCTGGGATCGAGCCCCACATCGGGCTCCCTGCTTGGCAGGAAGCCTGCTTCTCCCTCTCCCACTCCCCCTGCTTGTGTTCCCTCTCTCGCTGTGTCTCTCTCTGTCAAATAAATAAATAAAATCTTAAAAAAAAAAAAATCTATAAGCATGACCAATAGACTAACCAAAAATATTAAGAATGTCATCAGTTGGGGCGCCTGGATGGTTCAGTCGTTAAGCGTCTGCCTTCGGCTCAGGTCATGATCCCGGGGTCCTGGGATCGAGCCCCGCATCGGGCTCCCTGCTCCGCGGGAAGCCTGCTTCTCCCTCTCCCACTCCGCCTGCTTGTGTTCCCTCTCTCGCTGTGTCTCTCAATGTCAAATAAATAAATAAAATCTTTAAAAAATAAAAATAAAAAATAAAATAACAATAATAAGATTGGTAAATATCAAAACACATAGAATGGGTCAAACATATACTCAGAGACATTGTCATAGCTTTAATTTGTATTCATGTTTAAATATTAAAATAAATGAACAAGACTATTTTTAAGTTGTAAAAAGATCGAAGTTTCTTTAAGAAGTAAAAAGTAATTTAAAAATAAGTAAAGAACAACAGGAAAGAAGAACAATGAATTGAATAAACAAATTCCAAAGCTCCTTATTTGAAGTGATAATAATGATGGAATAGACTAGCACTTTTCAAACTGGTGTTAAGAAAAAAAATCACTAGCTGTGCCAAGAAAAAGTCTTCCTCTACACAAATAAGTTCTTTATTTTTAAGTTCTTTAAAACATTAAATAGACTTCACAAGTTTTCTTTTTTACTTTAAAACTTCTCAGATCTTTTCTTATGTTAATATGTACTCTGAATCCTCAAGAAGGGTATTTAGTACAATTTCCCAAGCTCGCTTGCCATTTTTTAGTATTCTGAGAAGAGCTTGGCAAAATGCTGAACTAGACAAAACTCTAGCAAAACTATTAAGGAAAAAAGTAGAAACAGATTAGAAACAAAAGAAAATAATGTGTTAAATGGAATGCTAGGCACAATGACACATTAAAATGGGAGAACATGATTTAAGAAAGCACTCACTGTCAAGATATGCCTTCTCGTTTATATTACTTGTGCTTTAAATCAGGATGTGATTTTAACTAAAATCATGAAATGGATGAAAATCTGAGCACAAAATATTAGCTTAAATCAAACTTTAAGTAAGCATTTTTAACTCCAACACAAATTATCCTTTCCTGGGTGCAGAGCTATACTATGTGAGGGGAGACAAAGAAACTTCAAAGGTCCCTTTTGGAAAAGCAGGAAGGAAAGGGGGTGTGCAAGGCAAATGTGAGTTCTTTGAGCAAACTTGGAGAAGAACAAGAAACCCAGCACTCTGGGAATGAACCCTATCTCTGACAGTAAGACACAGAGGACTGCTGCTATAAACTGCCAAGCCCAGGAGGTGGCATAGAGGCAGAGGTAATTTGCTGACCAACTGTACAAGGAACATCAAAATTAAGATTCAATACGTTCTCTGGAGGACTGGAGGACAAGTTGCAATAGCCAGGCATGTAGGTCCTAAAAGAACACCTTTCAATACATCTGTTGTTTTCTGCCCTAAAGAAACCGTTAGCCTACAGAGCACAGCAATGAAAAGTCTCCAAATCTGAGGGCAATTGGAAAATATTTTCAACTTTACTACTGCACACCCAATAAGTTTCTGCCTTAAGAGAATGCTCAATTTGACCAGCTCTAGGCAGTGAAAGGGAAATAACTAATAATCTGGCAGGGTGTTAAGGACTGTAATTTTCCTGTATGATGCAGACCTAAATAGAGCCAGCCATTCTTTATTACATTAATAAATAGGTAGACCTCAATGAAATAATTTTCTCAAGATTAATTACACCTCTAACTCCAAATCTGAGAAAAAATATACAAGGTAAAAAAGTACAGTCTAACATCTAAATACAAAATCAGAAAGGAGAAATACATTAAAAGAATAATCTGCCCCAGTTTATTCCTAATATCCCTAAATAAGAATTCATCTCAAATCAAAATGACATTTGCTAAAACTAATTACTTATTGCAAAGGCGTAATGTATCTAATCTGCAACTACAGAAGCACGGTCATTTACATGCTCAAGTATGCACATTGGCCTTCCTACACAGTGAGCAGAAGAACCATCCATTCCCAAGAAAGGCAGAAGGGAAAGATGGCTATTGGTGTTATTACATAACAATGTACTAGAAATTCTGCACTTTTAGTACATGTGTGTAAATAAACTGGGATATGTAAACTTTGACAAATAATGCAAACATTGCATACAAATTATACAGTACACTCAGAAAAACTGAGGGGAATCAACTGGACAACCATTACAAATGAAAGCTCAACAATGGCCAAAAGAAGATATAGATATAGATATATAGATATATGAAAATATACATATAGTCAATAAATCTTTCACTTCAGAAATTATGTTACAAATAGAATGAAAGAAAATTCATCCACTGTAACAAGAAAACTATTATTTGTATAGTAATGATTCTAATGAGAAGTATATTACCAATATTAGTACATCTGCTGGAATTTTCTGAAAAAAAAAGATGTAAAATATTTTCATTTTCCCCAGATTCATGCTTTGATGTATTTTCAGTCAAAATAAAAGAGGATATTTTTGTTACATGATAAATGGTTCTTCAGACCTCTTAGAAAACAAAAATGGTGAGAATAATGAAACAAAAAAAATCATTAAAGAGATGAGATCTGAGAATGAGGATGAGGGTAGCACTAATCCTTTGAGATACTAAGAGATACTCATACATATAAAGCCATAAAAGTGAAAAATCTATGTATAAGCACAAGAAGAGAAAAATAATTGTGTATATGTATATATAGCTCCCAGAAATAACCTATTGTATTTCTTAATCACTGATAAAGACATTCTAAATCTGGAGTTAAAAAATATTATTCAGTGAAGGAGATTGGATCAACAGGCTAGCAACTTGCAGAAAATAATGTTTAGATCTTCAGCTACCACCCATACGATAGAGCAGGTAGGGGAGTTCGTTGGTTGGCTGGTTGGTTGGTTGGCTGGTTTTTGAAACTTTTCATACAGTAGTTGCCAACTGAAGTTTCCAGTTGGAACTGGAAACTCCTTTGAAATTTTTTCAATGTACATATGCCAAAGGCACCACCCTTGGACAGGTGCAAGGGACAAGCTATCTAAAGGACAATGGGATTAAGTAATGTGATGTGCAACACCCTTCCCTTATTAAGAAGCACTGACATAATGGGAAGAGTTGGAAGACATACAGAACTGAGTTCAAATCCACTCCATTGCTTACTAGGTATGTGACTTTAGGACACTGACTTGCTCTATATGATCCTCTGCTTCCCCAATTATAAAACGAGGATGATAATACCTATGTTCAAATGTTATTTTGAAGATTAGATAAAATAGCTTATGTAAAGTGTCTAGATTTCATGATTCAAGTTCATTTAAAAGTGTACTGATACATAAGCTTGTTTCTCTGAAAACCATGTTTTTAGAAGTAAAACAAATTTTCATAGTATATTCAATTCTTTGCTTTTGGTTCTCAAGAAAAGGGCAGAAGCATCATCACATAATCCACTTCCCAGTCTTTGACTTGATTCATTCCAACTTAAAAAATAATACTTACTCTTAAGTAGGTATGGTTAAAAACCAAGAGCAAAACAATAAAAAGAGACAAGAATACAATATATTACATTATTAACTCCTTCTAAAAAAGGAAAGTGAAGCTTCTAATATCTCTGATGCATGAAATCAAAGACCTATTCCAGCACCCAGCAGAAATGCTTCAGAGGTCCAGAAGAGGGTTGTAAAAACCCACGTTTATCTGACTCCTTAAACTGGACACTGCTATAAGAAAATGGAATAGGGGGGCGCCTGGGTGGCTCAGTCGTTAAGCATCTGCCTTCGGCTCAGGTCATGATCCCAGACTCTGGGATCGAGCCCCGCATCGCGCTCCCTGCTCAGCGGGGAGCCTGCTTCTCCCTTTCCCACTCCCCCTGCTTGTGTTCCCTTTCTTGCTGTGTCTCTCTCTGTCAAATAAATAAAATATTTTTAAAAAAGAAGAAAGAAAATGGAATAGGTAGTTCTCAGTTTTAAATACAAAAACTTAGGTCCTTTATTGTAAAAACTATCCCCAATTCTAAATGTTCAACCGCGTCAATCCTAAAACAATGGCAATGAATTTTTTTTCAAATTCTCCCAATACCATTTCAAACCATCAGTTTTCTCTGCTAGAGTCTCAACTTTCAAATTAATATTCTTTACTTTAAACCTCAACATTGTTATTTCTCATTTTCTATATCCCATTCCAAAGATCTTTCTAAGGAAAAAAAAAAGAGAGTGAGAGAGAGAGACAGAGAAAGAATGTTTTGTATACTCTTTCAATTAGAAAATTATTTTGCTATCTTAGTCAGCTATTAATATTCTTAGGAGAATTCTTTCTTATATCAAAAATGTGAAAGGAACAGATTTAATACAAATCCAACTCTTTTTATGCAAAACAAAATACTTTTTATAATTTTGGTCACCGTCTCTAAATAAACAAAACTTCTGTTCTAATAGAATAATGCATCTCACATTTCTATTACCCTGACACAAATACACAGTTATTTAATATTCTGTTTCTGTACCAATCATCCTCTCTTGTAATGCTAGCAAAGAGTTTTCATTCTTCCCCCAAACCTTAAACTACAGATGGATAATTTTACAGTCTTTGTGATTTTTAGTACAATCACCGCTCACTGACTACTTCCTGTCACCATCTGCCTCTTTTAAGGCCAAATAGGACATTTCTTGGCTTGTTTATTTTTCTCCACAGTCTGTTGTCTGGCATTTTTCTCACCACCTTCTGGCCTTCTGTATTTTTGGATAGCTGCTCCAATCTGATTGACTCTGGGCTCTTTCCACTCTTGTGTTTCCTGATTTTTCCAATGGGCCTTGAATATCAATCAGTGGGCTAAGTTCTCATTCACACAAAATCTGTTTGCCTCCCTGCTGGCTGATGGTATTTGTGTTTTAAACCAACACATTAATTAAATCCTTGAATTTGTTATTCTTCATGACGACCTACACTGGTGTCATCTGTCTTAAGGTAAATGCTTTAGAGGATGAGAAATTCTCATATCCCCTCAGAATTCATTTCCAATGTGAGTATAAGTAGTAACAGTGGCACATGAATTTGATCCTTGAAGTCCTTCATAATGTACACTTGGTGAAACGTTCCTTACACAGGACCAAACCAAAACACAGATACCAGACCAAAATATGTGGACTTTGTTAATACTGAGCAGAAAATCATTTGTGGATCTGACTTCTTGCATCCACTATCAATTATATGCTAAGGACCCATCATGTTCCAGGCACAGTTTCATAGTTACACTGATGTGATCTACTTAATTTCATGTATCTTGTTTATATAGCTCTCTCTGGGTTAAAATCATGGCTCTAAGTGAAATGCAGTTGTTACCATCGAGAAAGACAAAACCATGATGAAATGATGAAAAACATTTACTGCCAATAAATATTTATGAATGAATGAATGAATAAATGAAAGCTCCAGCTCTACTATTTGTTTTACAACTCTAAAGTTAATGAATCCCCTTGAATTTATTTCCTTATCTGTGAAATGAAAGTATAATTTCCACTTCACCAGATCGTTATATTAAAGGAGATAATCCATATGAAGACCTAGCCTATAGGTACTGCTCAATAAGGGCTCTGTCTCTAAATCAGATATTATCCAATAATATCAAAGGAATCATATTTAACTCAGTCCAAATAGTTTTATGGGGCTACATTTGATTTTTAGGAAATTCATTCATTTAAAACAAAAAAGTCCAAACTAAGGAGAATTGGACAGTTTCCCAATTTCCATAACCATCAACACCACACCTGCTACTAATTTTCTACCTCCTACTCCATTCCATATTATTTTCTAGTTTGAGACAATGGCCCTATTATGCTAAGTGAGATAAGTCAGGCAGAGAAAGACAAATACCATATGATCTCACTCGTATGTAGAATCTAAAACAACCAAACCAAACTCATAGATACAGAGCACAGATTGGTAGTTTACTAGAGGCAGGGTGGGGGGAGGGGTAGATGAAGGGGGTCAAAGGGTCAAACTTCCAGTTACAAAATAAATAACTCACCAGGATGTGATGTACACCTTGGGGACTATAGTTAATAATACTGTAGTATATATTTGAAAGTTGCTAGGAGAGTAAATCTTAAAAGTTCTCATCATAAAGAAAAGAATTTTGTACGTGTGAAGATGGTTGTTAACTGGACTTACTACAGTGATCATTCTGCAATAAACACAAATATCAAATCATCATCTTGTACACCTGAAACAAATAGGATGTTCTATGGCAATTAGATCTCAATTTTAAAAAAAAAGATAAAGGAAAAGAAAATGGTCTTTTTTCTCCACCTCTTAAATTCAGTGGTTGATTTTGCACTTTGTGCAAGGAAGCCCACCAGTTTTCTAAATAAAACCCAACCCCCACCCTGCAAGGTTACAGTAAGGGAAGCATCCTATACAGCGAAGGGAAGGGAAATGTCGGAGAACAGATTCTTTTTCTCTGAGATCTCGAGCATTCATTCACCGATTCATTCCAAAATATCTGTTGAGTGCCACTCTGTGCCAAGCCCTGTGCTGGGCTACCATGTTGAAAAAGACAAAGTTCCCACCTCCCTGAGTGTTGGCCCTAACAGGACATACAACCGCAAAACAGGGCGAGGAGGAGGCATGTGTCGGGTTGCAGGAGCATCTGGAGCAAACAAACCCAAGCCAGACCTGGAGAATCAAGGGAATATCATCACACAGACACTGAAATCTAGTGAATGCGATAGATAGCCAGAGAGGGAGGGAGAAGAGCAGTCTCAGCAGAGGAAAGGCATATGCAAAGCCTGGCGCGGAACAGAGCTTTGGGGCTCTGGAGATCAAGCAAGTTACACGGAGGGATCCAAGTTGTCTACTGCATCTTCTCCCCTTGCTGGTTTCCGTTCTGTTACCTCAAAGCCTCCAGCTCCCTTATGTATAAGTACCCCATCCTGCATTCGCCACGCTACTGGAAATTTGGAACAGTTATTTTGTGTCCCTGCTCGGGGCAGAGCATCTGCAAGAGCAGCACCACAGGGCGGGCCGCGCAGAGGCACTGGGGCTGAGGAGAGGGCCCAGAGCAGCAGGTGGATGGCAGTGAGCAGAGTCAGGGCCAGAAGCTGGGCGAAATCCTCCCCAGGCACCGTCCCCCATCTCGCACTGCGCAAAAGCTGCGGCTTAGCCCGATTAAGGAGGCCAGAGAGCTTCCTTACACTTCCCTTACCTGAAGGCACTAATTTGGTCTCATTGAAAGTTAGGAGTGAGCTGGCCCAGGAGTGTGGATGGTGGCTGAACAGCCGGGGGCGTACAGATGGCAACATCCCTTACCTTGTCCAGCACCTGCATTTCCCAAAAAACATTAATGCCATGCCTAGAACTGGAAAACCGAAGCCAAGTTCAAAATCTTTAGTTTGCATTTAGTGTTTACCTCTGGTGGGTCTAAATCCTGGACAAAACTAAAAAAGCAACCAAAAAGATCCGACCTCCTTCAGAGAGTGTATATAATGGCATTAACAATGCTTAGTTCATCCTCCCGTTCTTACTCTCCAGTTCTTACTTAACAAAGCACATGAAGGCCTATATGAGACAAAGATAACATGTAATATGCCACTAACTAAATGTATTTGTATTAATTTGGATCTCTACATTCTACATCATTGAAATTACACACTTCCAATGTATAAAATAATTAGGTGATGGTAGGGGACAAGAGAGAGAGACACAGAATATAAATGTTCACCAGTGAGCCCGTACTCATGGCGAAAATTTAAATATTAGGTCATTGTTAATTATTCCAGAACATACTTTCATGGAAAATAATACTGAGAAAATATTAAGGATTGTGGTGACTGCTACCCTGAATAATGCTGTTTTTATTTGGCTGTATTTAATCCACATGATAAAAGAATTTATTAACATGACCCTCCAGGTAGCAGTAGCTGTAGAGGATAATTCAAGTCAGTGCTTACGCAATCGCTCCCCAGAGAACAACAGAATCCTACAAAGTAACACAGGAAGAAACACATTCAGGTCCGCTGCCCCCACACGTGGAGAAGTAGATTAGCTCCCTGCTGTGGAAACCTGTAAGAACCTTTCTTTGAAGGCTCTTCCTCAAATCAGAAGGTCAATGACCCACAGATGGTTTCAGGTTTGGCACTGTTGATATCTTCACTCATTACCTGTTTATGATTTGTGAGCCGAAGGGCTAAGAATGAAATAAAGACTCCAGGCCAATGTCTCATTCAACATATTCATTTGGAATTCATTTATAATAATTAGGTGGTTATAGGAAAACTCAGTCCTCTAGTGTTAATCATATTTTGTTAAAAAAAAATTGGTTTCTGCTCTACAACCTGGCATTTTGCAGTCACTAGAGTTCACTTCAAAATGCAAATAACCAGCTATCCCTCCCTCATGTGAGTGGTACTTTTCAAGCTCGATTTTATTTCTGGATGCATTCTTCTGAATGACTCTATGTGCGTGTATGTGTGTGTGTGTATTCCTGTCCAACATTTCTCTGGACAAACTGTGTAAACCAGTTGATTTTCACCAAATACTGTAATGATGGAGCCAGGTAGCCTACAAGGGAACACTGTTCAGGATGTTAACACACACACACACACACACACACAATTTATGTAAGGCAATGTTCTTAGTTTCCTGATTGCATCACTGTTTTCGTTTTTCTTACATAAAAACTATTCTTAGAAGCATAACAAATTTTGTTTTTCAAGGAAGAACATCTGGCTTTAAGTTGCATACAAATACACTAAGATTATTTAAACTCACCCTTCTTTAAAGCAGATCATCCTGTTCATCATAGGATTCTTAAAAATTTATAGCTTTGTTTTTATTTGTCATAAAAAAAAGTTTTCTTTGGAATAAAACAGATTTTATCCAAACAAGCAGAATTATTTTCAAGATGCATTCATCTGGTCAATTTGATAGATTAAGACTCTCCTCAAGTAGTAATCGCTCAAGTTATTTTAGGAAAACTACTAAAACAATAAAAGCTTAAAATGTGAATTATGTAAGTTTTAAATATTCTAAATCCTTCATGGATTTTTTTTGCTATATATAAATATAAATATATAATATATATAAATTTATATATATTATATATAAATATATATAAATATATTTATATATAAATATCTCAAGAAAAATAACAAAGCTAAGACTTTTTTTCTTCAGTATGCCATAAGCAAGCTCAGGAAATGTTTTAAACTGAACATTCCTCTTATCCATATTAAAAATAGAATATTTCTCCAAATGCTATTAATAATTTAACTTAGAATAGAATCATAAATACGCATGAATGGAAGATCACTTGCTCTCTCCCCATGTTCAAAAAGACCTTGGACTATACTTTTCCGTAAAGATAAAGAGCTTGCCAATTTTCAGGTATCTCGAGGCACGTCTATGCC
>NW_023270454.1:21468882-21485587 GCF_011800145.1 Mirounga leonina
AGAAAGAAAGAAAGAAAGAAAGAAAGAAAGAAAGAAAGAAAGAAAAAAGAAAAAAATTTACAAATATTTTTAAAGACATGGGTATTTTTCCTTTCCATTTTTTGACTTGCCAAATTTCTCAGGTTTTCATATTGACTCTTTCCTCTTCAGTGGAGAGTAATCTTCTGTGACACATTTGAAAGTTTATATTTTAATTCACACGGTGTCATGCAACTGGCCAGAATCACTTGAAGTACAAACAGCCTCCAAGAGTGACCTATACATCATGAACAGACTCTGTAACTATGAGAATAATAAACCTATCACAAATGGGACCAGTCCTTTACAAAATTCATTCAAAGATCTGAAGAGGTAAGTTAACATCTAAGTAAATACTGAGTGAATCAGGCTGAAAGTGTTTGCCATCATGATTATTGGCACATTTTCCTTCTCCATCACAAAGAGATTGGCTTGAAACAGTAGTGATATCTTGATCTATAAAAAAAATTACTCAGTCTTTATTAAATGTATCTTGTGAATGAAAATAAAGTTGTAGTCTTCTGAAAAAGAATAGGACAAAATAATCTGTAGATTTATCACCTTTCCTTACCTATCTTTTCTTCCTCAAATTATCCTACTCTTACTTCAACAGCCTCCTGGCCAGTCTCCCTATCCCACTCCCACTTTTAAGACATCTGGCTTAATATTAAAATAACTAATTTTACGAACACAATACTTTTCACAGATTCACCCTTAGTTTAAAAGCTCCCAGAAGCCCTTGTTACCGCCATCACATCTAAACTCCTATGTCCAGCTTTCAGGGTCTCCCATATTGAGGTACCACCCAATCTTTTAAAAAATATTGTGTGTTCCCCCAAAAACAGGCCCTCCTCCACTCAAATAGGTGTTCCACAACAAGACAGGAAATATAGGAGAAGAATAAGGTTTGGGGAATAAAAACAATCCTTATTATTTATAAAACATACATTGTGTGCCATGAATCATGTAAAGCACTTCACATGCACTATCTCATTTTATCCCCACATAAATCCTGTGTGATAGGTTTTGTGATTTTACAGAATGAAAATTAAGCCACAGAGAGATTAAAGATCTTCAAGTTCTCTAAACTACTAAATGGCAGAGCCGGCAACCCTCATGTGTCTTACCCCAATGCTCAAGTTCTTGCCCATATGTTGAGTTTCCCTTACAGTGAAGGTGTTCACGAGGCAGATGAATATGCAAACCTGAAGTCCAGGGGGAGAGACTAGAGCTATGTTTTGCAGGCATTAGCTTGTAGTTAGCTGCACCTATTTCTGAGAATGAGCTTGTCCAAGGAGAAGGTGTATAATGCGAAGAGAAGAAACCAAGAACAGAAGTCTGGACAATGCCACCACTTAAAGGGCAGACAGAGGAGGAGACCTCAAAAAAGACTGAGAAGATAAAAGGAGAACCAGGAGACTTAACCAGCACAAGTCAAAGAGGAGCTGCAAGTCACAATAAACAAGCATGATCAACTGTATAATGAAAAAATAAATAAATAAGGCCAAGTATGATAAAGATTAAAAACTGCTCAAAGGAATTGGTGGTTAAGAGCCAGGGTGACTCAGAACTTACCATCCAAACCAGGACAGTTTTAAGAGTGAAAGGGGGCTCTATTAACAAATACCCAAGGAGCACAGAATATGGCCGCAGCACAAACCACGACACAAGGTCACCCCATGAGGAGATCACTAGTGTCCTTCATGAGAACAGCTTCAACAGCATGATGCCATGGAAGCCACATTTGCTGTGAATCCAGAATGAGTGTGATGAGGACAAAGAGAGAGATTAATCTTTCCAGAAGCTTGGTTTGATGGATGAATAAGAAAAGGTTAGTGTTTGATGTAACCCTCCATTAACTCCATATTCCTTGTTCTGGCTCCTCCCTCTCAGTTCTACTGAACCTGCCCCCAACAAGTCACAGTGATTTCCAGCCAGCCCAGGAAGTGTGTGACTTTTACTGAGCCAGCAACCCTCAGTTTGTTTCCTATAATCAAGAGTATCTCATGGTTTGTCTCCCTCTCTGATTTCTTCCCATCCAGTTTTCCCTCCCTTCCCCTATGATCCTCTACACTATTTCTTATATTCCACCTGTGAGTGAAACCATATGATAATTGTCTTTCCCTGATTGACTTATTTCACTCAGCATAATACCCTCCAGTTCCATTCATGTCGATGTAAATGGTAAGTATTCATCCTTTTTGATGGCTGAGTAATATTCCTGTGTGTGTGTGTGTGTGTGTGTGTGTGTCTCTATATACATATATCCATTCATCTGTCAATGGACATCAGGGCTTTCTCTACAGTTTGGCTATTGTGGACATTGTTGCTATAAGCATTGGGGTGAAGATGCCCCTTTGGGTCATTATATTTCTATCTTTGGGGTAAATACCTAGTAGTGCAATTGCTGGGTTACAGGGTAGCTCTATTTTCAACTTCTTGAGGAACCTCATAATCCTAAAATTTGTGTGGAACCAGAAAAGACCCCAAATAGCCGGAGGAATGTTGAAAAAGAAAAGCAAAGCTGGCGGCATCACAATCCCGGACTTCCAGCTCTATTACAAAGCTGTCATCATCAAGACAGCATGGTACTGGCACAAAAACAGACACATAGATCAATGGAACAGAATAGAGAGCCCAGAAATGGACCCTCAACTCTATGGTCAACTCATCTTTGACAAAGCAGGAAAGAATGTCCAATGGAAAAAAGACAGTCTCTTCAACAAATGGTGTTGGGAAAATTGGACGACCACATGCAGAAGAACGAAACTGGACCACTTTCTTACACAATACACAAAAATAAATCCAAAATGGATGAAAGGCCTAAACGTGAGACAGGAAACCATCAAAATCCTAGAGGAGAACGCAAGCAGCAACCTCTGTGACCTCGGCCCACAGCAGCTTCTTGCTAGACACATTTAGAAAGGCAAGGGAGGGCGCCTGGGTGGCTCAGTTGGTTGAGCGACTGCCTTCGGCTCAGGTCATGATCCTGGAGTCCTGGGATCGAGTCCTGCATCGGGCTCCCTGCTCGGCGGGGAGCCTGCTTCTCCCTCTGACCCTCCCCCCTCTCATGTGCTCTCTCTCTCTCATTCTCTCTGTCTCAAATAAATAAATAAAATCTTTAAAAAAAAAAGAAAGAAAAAAAAGAAAGGCAAGGAAAACAAAAGCAAAAATGAACTATTGGGATTTCATCAAGATAAAAAGCTTTTTTGCACAGCAAAGGAAACAGTCAACAAAACTAAGAGGGTATGTCTCTTAATATATACACAACAGATAATTATTATTTAGAATGGAGAGTTATCATTTAGATAACAGACGCATTTGGTATCTTTTCACTTCTTACTTGAAAACCCATTATTTTTATCACCTTCAGATACAAAAGGAAAACTGACAATTATTTATGTTCTAATGTTAAACATCTCCAATAATCATTATTTTTACAAAATAGCTCTAACTATGTGGTTTATGGAAACACCATGTGAGAGAACAGTGGGTTCATTTTTAGGCACATCGAGATTAGTATGATCATGTAAAGGTGTATATTTAGGCAATTAAATTTGTATAACATAAGTGAGCTCAAAAGTAAAGCCTTTAATTCCTAGTGTCAAAGCCTAGAATTATGAATTAATAAAATTGGCTATAACAGGCAGTGATTTGAAGTGGAACTTCTTAGTCACCGATTAGTTAAAAGAGCCCATTCCTGCAAAACCTACTTTTAACACCTCAGTGTACGTCACCTGGTATTCTTTGTTTCACAGAACTGTACCTTTAAATACGGCTTAATGCCAGATGGTCTCCTCAATAAAAAACAGCAGGAGGCAACATATTAATGTTACTCAACAAGCAAGTCTGCAGACACTCAACCAATGAAATTAGTCTTCAGTGGCTAAGCCATTCTGTCACCATGGCAACACCTACTTCAGAAAAAAAAAAAAAAAACTGGATTTTCCAACGAAACGAGCCACCCATCTTAAAACTCCAGTATGATTCAAGCTACGATGATCAGATTAGCTAAAGTAACCAGCTAGGTCTTTTGAGTCACCTCACATCAGGTCTACCTATGAAAAGTCATTTGCCCTTCTATTTTAAAATATTTATCTATAATCAGTTTCTGACTCTCTTGATTTCCTAGATAAATATACTTCATTTAAAGGTGTGTGTATATGTATGTGTGCATACACCTGTAGGCCAACAGTCCTAAATATAATGACAAGTGCTAATGTCTTACAAAATGTTCATTGGTACATACTCTAATGAGTCTGTTATTCATATTATGTCTGATTAGAGAGATTAATCAAGGAAATAAATGTAGAAAAGACCAGAATGATATTCTTATGTGAATGGTTAAAATCATAGTTAAATCTTATTTTTAATATAGCTCCATTTTTAAGTTGTAATGATAATTTGCTCCAAGGCAGATGATCTTGTTTTACCTGATGAAAACGCAGAGAACCTACTATTTGGAAATATATTGTAAAATCAAGATATGATGGTGGGGTAGCAAGGAGACTTTGGAAGCAAGGAAAGAGGGTGTTTAAGAACATGGCACAGGGGCGCCTGGGTTGCTCAGTCGGTTAAGCTGTCTGCCTTCGGCTCAGGTTATGATCCTGGGATCCTGGGGTCCTGGGATCAAGCCCCGCATCAGGCTCCCTGCTCAGCGGGAGTCTGCTTCTCTCTCTCCCTCTGCCGCTCCCCCTGCCTGTGTTCTCTCTCTCTCTCTCAAATAAATAAAATCTTAAAAAAAAAAAAAAGAATATGGCAGCAGCTTCCACTCAAATCACATAATAAGAAGGAGAATTTCGGGCGCCTGGGTGGCTCAGTTGGTTAGGCGACTGCCTTCGGCTCAGGTCATGATCCTGGAGTCCTGGGATCGAGTCCCGCATCGGGCTCCCTGCTCAGCAGGGAGTCTGCTTCTCCCTCTGACCCTCCCCCCTCTCATGCTCTATCTCATTCTCTCTCTCAAATAAATAAATAAAATCTTAAAAAAAAAATAAGAAGGAGAATTTCTTAAAAAGGAAAGAGAGAGAGGCAAGAAGAGAGGAACTGGTCTTAGAAGAAAGGAAAGGGATGAAGCCAACAGGTTTTAATGTACTGATTTTGTGTATTTGTTTAACAATGTAGCTATATATCCATGTACATTCTAATCTTGATTTTGCCACTCATAAGCCTGTGACGTTAAATGTTACTTCGCTGTATATCTGTTTCCAAATTTGTAGAAAGGGGATAATAATAGCACCAGTCCCATCGGGGGTCAGGATTAGATGAGTTAAGCCTCTAAACAGTGTTTGGTACATACTAAGCATTATGTAAATATGAGCCAAAATATAAAATAAATTCCTATTCTTTTCACAACATTTCAATATTTTTGCTTATGTTTTCTATTTCATTCTACCTTATTTATACTGTTTAGTGCTTTTTGTTTTCAACTTTGCTTCCCTTTCTTCTTTTATTTTAAATGTTATGTTTCAGTCTCTCGTAATCTTTTTAACCCTCTTTACTACCTTCTTATCTTACATGTCGAACATTTGAAGGCTCACTTTCTCAGAGCTACCTCAAAGTTAGGCTGTAGAAGCTATAGCAGTGAGACCCCAGTCCATAAACCATGATGAGTCTGACACTTCAGTTCCCCTGATAGATTCTTCAGCCCAGTTAAGGAGGACTCCAGAAACTAATTCAGAAATGGGATGTAATATATCTTCCAGGAACCAAAAACCTCAGTACAAAGAACACACTTGATTAACCAAAAAGTATTTTTTCATGAAAACTCTGCTAAATTTAAAATTTCAACATACATAAACACACACACACACTTTTTTCCTTTGAAGGGAGGAGAAAAGAGAGGGGAATGGAACGTTGGTGGGGGTGGGGTGGGTAACTCCTTTTCATGAGGAAAAAAAATTGCTCTTCTTTGGAGGAGAAAAAAGTTGCAACATTCTTAGAATAACTGACTAGATAAAAAGTCAATCTAGTTTGTATTTACTTAAGACAAGGGAGGACTCTTCTTTATACTGGAATTAGCCCAGACCCTGGGCCATACATGCAAGACTGGGTTGTCACAAACCTTTCACTATAAATTTTTTTAGTGATTCTACTACTGAAGTACTTCTGTCATTAACAGGCCTTGTGTGTGCCCAGTTAGCATTCTCTGAAAAAAACATTTCCCAAGAGTCTGTACAATGCTCTATGTGAAATAACGTGTAGAACTTTTGAACTACATAGAATACACAGCATTTATGATTTCAAGTTTAATCCTGAGCTGTCTATTCAGCTTCTAAGCAGAGTATATCCTTAACAGAAGATAAGAAACAAGAGGAAATGTAGTCCACACTCTTTTCATTCTAATCCATCTTTATAGGAGAACTTGGAAAACGATCCTAAAAAGTCACTTTTTTACTAGTTTGGCAAAGAAATAGCTGCTAACAAAACTGCCCGAGCAAATCATGACCAATATTATTCACTGACCCTTGACACACAGAGAACTGCCTCCCGCCCATTCTTCTTGGCCTCGCTCCCACTGGGCTCTAGACTCCCACCCTTATTGACACCCAGTGACCATGCACAGATCAAATGGGGAATTACAGCAAATGTCTGAATAATTCAGACCAAATACTTTCACCTGAAACAATATGATAATACCCTGAATTAACTACAAAATTATCTCAAGTCTTTTCATTGTATTATTGGCCCATTTCCTGCTCATGAGAACACACCCTCTCACTCAAACATGGTCCTAAAGATTCTGGTATTTTTACTGCTTGTCCAAATGCTGCCTATAAATTACCAACAGAATCTATCATCTAATCATCTTTGTAGGGTCTCACAAATGGCAAAAAACAAAACAAAAAAAGTTTCACCCATATATATTTCATATATATTCTTAACTTCTTACAATAATGCATACCATTATTTTCTGTACAATAATTTAAGGGGGCACTTTTTTCCAGGTATAGTTCCTATAGTTCCTATGAATATTTATTCTTTTAATATAGCTTATTTATTAGATATGCACAATAATATCAATAATTCTTCTACCACTGTAATGTTTTATAAAACACTCACAAATATAGAAATAAAATTCTTTAAGGAACTCTGCTAATTGTTGATTTGAAAAAATTCTCAAAAAATATGTCCTCTTTAGCACAAGTAATTTTTTCACATTACAATTTAATGTAGACACATGAACAGGCCAACACAAGTGCTATTTTTAAAAGGAAACCTCACCCAATATCAGTTATTTATATTCCGCACCCCAACCTCCAACAACATATGATTCATTCTGCACATGACGCACAAACCTTGAGGTGGTCTTACGAACCACAATACCCTCACAAAGGCCCTCCCCCACTGTTGACACTCTCCTAGGACTAGGATTCTAATTTGGAATATACAACTCAGGAATCTTAAGACTTTACTGTAAATGGGCAGTGAGATGGGAGATGTCTGGATTACATTCCCAAAAAATTGCCTTTATGTAGTCTAGGAAGCACTGTGCATATCTGACCTTTGTTAATAAATTCTCATAAGTGTATTTTAATGTATATGTAACTGTCCTTCCTTGGACAACCTCTGATTTTGCCAGGGCTCATCCTGAAGCAAGATTAAGTACCTCATCTCATCTCCCAAAGTAATCTCCACAAAGCATCACAGAGCATAGTAGATTCGGCTGACTTCCCCATTTGACATTTCTATCATCCCCAAAGTTTCTCTTAAGCCACCAGCCATTAAGTCTTTCTCTCCCTCTCTGACTGTCCACACAGCCTCTGAAAATGTACCTCTCCTTTTTATTTAATTTAGCCCATTCCTCAGCACCTAAGGCCCAGCCCTTACAAGAGTTCATCAGAGAGTCTTCCAACACAAGCTTGTTTCTTCCTAGAGAGTGGATTCTACTGCCCCCCCCCCAAAAAATAACATTTTCTACATACACTTAGAGTATGCTAAAGTGATTTATTTCAATCCTTTCCTGATTTTGCCACTTAACACACCCTCTGGCCACTCCAGGCCCTGTCCATCCACCTTCAGCACACCCATACCCATTTAACAGCACACAGGCAGGAAACTCTGTTGTAAGGAAATAAAAACACTGATAAGTTACGTTCCTGTAAACTCCCTCCCAGACTTCAGTCCATGCAGATAGCTCTTGACCCTCAATGGCCACATAAGAAATAGTTAGTTAATTCCCCTTTCTGTATACTGTTATGGGAAATACTCTAAAAAGAAAGCCCAACTGTCTATCAGGAAATGGGTTCTAGGCCTCCTAGGCTACAAAAGCTTAAGGAGGTGGTTTAATCTCTCTCTGGAGCACAACGTAATCATCTATAAAATGAGAGTGTTCCTTCCAGATAGGAAAAAAAAATTATATGATTCTGTTTCACAATTCTATGTAACACTAATAAAGATTGGGTTTAACATTAGGAGCAATTTAAAATAATTTTACTCTAATCAAAAACCTATAATTTGAAAAATTAGTTAAATACTAAATATTTCTGCATAGTGAATTTCTCTCCCAAAAGCATCCGACAAACTACATGATCATTATTCAAATGTTACACAAATGCATCTGGATGAAAGTTCTGGAATGTCTGCCAATGCATGAAGAAAAGCCATGGGCTGAATTCTCTTCAATATCAAACTACATCATTTTTTTGTGATGTTTTTATTTGTTGTTAAGGATAGTTTTTGAAATGTATAGTCAAATATAATTGAGCTATATCTAACTGCGGGAAATTAGCCTAATAAAATCAAAATTACTTAACATTTTTTTACTCCATAACTTTTAGGGAATGTCCAGTAATAGCTACATAGAGGTGAAAAAATACAGATAATCAATTGTTGCTTATTACAATATAATATATATTATATGCTTAGTATAATTATATGATATCTAATATAACCATATCATTTTATATGCTTAATTTATATGAAATGTTATATATAATGTATATATAAATATATACATAATGTTACATCTTGTATATGTTATATTCTATACACATACATTACGTTATAATATATAATGTTAGCATAAGCTCCATCCCAAATAGTTTTATCCTCCTGGGGAGGGAAATTGACCCCAACAGACAACACCCTAAACATTACATTCTCTCTAACAAGGTGGAAATTTCACATGTTAATGTAATTATCTGTCACAACTGTTATTGAAGACTTATATATCACCACTAACAGGGGCAGTAAAGAAAGAGACACAAGAATAATCTTATACTGGCATATATCTTCTACTTTCCAGATGTGATTCACTTTA
Source organism: Mirounga leonina (assembly GCF_011800145.1). Lineage (NCBI taxonomy): Eukaryota > Metazoa > Chordata > Mammalia > Carnivora > Phocidae > Mirounga > Mirounga leonina. Next base: position 21,478,160 of record NW_023270454.1, read on the forward strand.
AGACCTGCTCAAATCCCCCTCCTTCTGAAAGTCCTTCATGATTTCTCTCTCAACTCCTTGCAGAATTTGAGTCAATACTTCACATTAAGTACTTGGCAAAATACTGTTGTTTCTTGCTCCCTTTTGTAAGTATCTCTTCAATTTGCAGAACGTCAGTCATAGAGCAAGTACCTGCTTATTATTAATGAGGCCCATTAGAGATACAGATATAACGAAGTGCAGTAATAAAAGATGCACATCAATTACTGACCTCTACTACCCAGAGTTTGACATCCAAACGTGAAGTGGTTTAAAAGCACTTCTATCGGGTATTTCTAAATGCCTAGTGAATGAATGTCTTTAGATGTCCAATTAGGGTGATTTATACCTGCAAGTTGTTAGTAGGGCCTTTTTGATAATAAAGGTCTTATTACCTTGGTCTGGGAACTGAGATCATGGAAAAGGTGGTATGTTCTAAACTGAGAGCCTTCTTGGCCTCTTGGAAAGGTTGGCAGGGGTATAAATGCTTTGCTTATGTTGCTGTCTTTACAGAGTCCATAAATACATTAACTCTGTTCTATGAATTCTGGGGGAAATAGCAGCCAGTCTCACCTTTCTGTACATTCATTTAGGAAACACACTCTCATTCATTCCCTCTCCCTGCCCACACAGGTCATTGAAATTCTAGCAATCAGTGGCTCAGCTTCAATGTTAAAATACCAACAGCACCAATGATAAGAGTTTTAAAACTACTCAGGAAAAAATACTTAATGTTCCTGGGGGTTACATGTAATTTTTTAGGATACAGTTTGTGCAAATTGAAGTAGAGTCAAAACAGAAGCAGAAATGTTTATTAGAACAGTACCAAGTACCCCCAACTCCCATCTATCCAGCAATCTGAATCAACAATAAAAAAGCATACCCAGAAGTCTAAAAATAATGGGGAAAAAAGGGTCTCAGAATATATGTTAAGAAAAAAAAAAGAAGAAGATAGCAGGAGGGGAAGAACAAAGGGGAGGAAATCAGAGGGGGAGACGAACCATGAGAGAGGATGGACTCTGAAAAACAAACTGAGGGTTCTAGAGGGGAAGGGGGTGGGAGGATGGGTTAGCCTGGTGATGGGTATTAAAGAGGGCACATTCTGCATGGAGCACTGGGTGTTATGCACAAACAATGAATCATGGAACACTACATCTAAAAAAAAAAAGGTCTCAGAAATATTAAAAATAACTGACACATAATTCACAGTTTTTACAGCTAGTGCAAGGCTTAGAGTTGTCCTCAACATACAGACCACCAATTTAGACACAGGAGTAAAATTATTATACTCTTTTAATGAAGTTCTCCAGTTCAGTCCACAGTGACCAGGGGAGAGAAAATTAGTTGTTGAAATGGATTTGAGAGGTACAGTAAAATTGTGTATCACTCACAGCTATGAAAACATTAAACTCTTTTAATCCCAGACACGACAGTGGACAGTGGAACACTGGAATCAACCGAACGCCAGATACATACTGGGGAGACTCTTCCAAGCAACACTCAGCCCAGAGGTTGTTCTAAATTGGAGAAAGTAAATTCAAGGAGAGTTTATAGAATCCTTCCCATGCATTAACACATAGAAGGATATTTATCAGATATTTTGCAAATGCTCAACACCTCCAAAATCTCCTGCAGCTCCTGAATTTGGAAGCAAAAATTTTTTCAGGGGACTAAGCTCTGAGCCACTGCATGCAGAATCTAATGTTAAATGCAAACTTTCTGATGCCTTAGATAGAGTGACTTATGGGAATAAAAAAGATTTAGAATTTAACTTGGTTTAATTCAACATTCAACTTAGTAGAGGTACAAATTATAAATTCAAAATCCTAGTTATTCCATTAGCATTTAAGTTCAGTTTACAAGTCATACTGATGTGTTTGCAAATCCAGCAGATTCTATAATCTGACCTTAAAGGGAAATTTGGTCACTTCATTAAATTGTCTTAAAAATTTCAAACTGTAAAAATAAATTTAATATATTTAATTTCCTTTTTAAGTCTCTTGTTTGACTGACTGACAAACACTCCTAACTTCTTAAATAATATGGTTAATCTAATACATTAAATGTACATAGTCATTCTTTCTTTTAGTTTTATTTAAACTAAACAAAACACAACAAAACAGTTCGCCCATTTCTCCCACGCCCTGCCCCATACATGGTGATTCTTAAGTTCTCTCAATGTTCTAATACATTTTACAAACTTGTTAAAATTTCAGCTTAAAAATCATAATTGACACATTTTCCCATTGGAATTACAAGGCTAATCTTTAGACATTGGAATCTACCAGATTTTATTAAACATTTTAAGTTTTAAAAGCACTTAAAACTCCAATAATACATAAATTATTTCTAAATCTCCTTAAGGTTTAAGATTCTTACTCCAAAGAGAAACAGCTATGTCAAGCCACACAGTTTTGGGGTTACCTGCCCAAAGAAATGTGGGTAATGTTGGGGGTTACACCACAGATGACTGAAGTTCTGGTCAAATGTGACATCCAAAGCTGAAGATATTTGGGGTAATTTTTTACCACCTCAACTGCCATGTTGAGCCACTATAATAATTTCTATTTCATGAACTGCAAAGCTTAAAGAAGAGAGCAATGATGACTTACCCATATCGCGAGCTTTATGACCTATCTTCATCTAATTTTCAAGACAAATTGGAGTTGGTAATTCCCTCCCAGATGATTATACCACTAATCTGACTTTGTACTTCCTTGACTCTTAAAGTAAGTAATTTCCATCCTGTTTCAAAAATAGTTTCCTTCTTTTCATTATCATACTGTTTGATAGGACCACACAACTCTTACAAATATTGAAATAGTATTCAATTGCATGTTAATTATCACTCGTAGCTTTGATCTTTTGGTCACAACTTCCATGGTCATCCTCCTGATGACTAAGAGCCCTTTGCAATCAGCACTTTGGTTCTGATACAAGAAAGCAGCCAGAGTGATGTCGCTCAACACAACATGGAAAGCAGGCAACACAAAGTCAAGGCTTTGTATAGAAAGGACCAGAACAAGAAACAAGACCAGTCTACAGTGGAGCAATAACATCAGATCCAGCCTGTGATTAGACGCACATGCCAGGCACTGTGGATACAGTAGTAAACCTGGCAGAGATGTCCTCAAGGTCACAGAGATGGCAGAATTGTGCATTGCTATAACATTTGCCCTGCTGTGGAGAGCAGGATGTACTTCCATGGCCACAGTCAACGGTTTGGCAAAGGGTGTAAAACTGTATCTAATAGGTGTGTTATTCATTCTGAAGTATTCATTCATTCATTCATTCATTCATCATTTTCAATACTGCATTGAGAAACTACTACGGACCCAACACACCAAAGAGTCCCCACTGAAATGTGCAGTCGCAATCCTGGTTCCAGAAGAAGACAGACAAGTTAGGAAACCTCTCTTTTAAAAAGGGAAGGACACATCACTTTATAATTTGGCCACTTTGAAAATTAAGCACTGACATCATATGATGGGCCCTAAATTTAACGAAATTGATTTTCATTAGATGTTGGATTTGTTCATTTATATTTTAGTGACATTTTAATAATGTTTACATGCCAGATAACTTTATACAATTTAATTTATAAATGGTTATACATCACAACCTTCTAACAGTTTTAGTATATTTGTCAATTAAGAAATTAGCAAGAAGGATGGTCGTCTAGAGAGAAGGAAAACTTCAGCACAAGCAATAATTTACATTATTACCTTGTAACTGAATATACAACTATATTTTTGAGGCTTCATTTTACAACTCTGATTTTTGTCGTAAAAGAAATGAAGAGTGCTAAGGACATGAGAGCCAGGAAAATTTGGCTTTTTTTGTATAGGTGATAATAGGCTGTCTCTGTATGATAAACAAAGGCAGTATAGACTTAACCCAAATGTGCCTATTAAGGACTCAGATTGTTCCTTCCACAGCCCCATTACACTTCTTAAAAATAACCCCCTTGAGGGGTGCCTGGCTGGCTCACTCGGTAGAGCATGTGACTCTTGATCTCAGGGTCTTGATCTTAAAAAATAAACTCCTCAAGTTACCTGTCCTTTTTATAGTGTAACTATTCTTAATATTTGCTAAGTCCTTCCTCATACATAAATAACAGCAATATATGTGCATTTTTACAGGGGATTAATTAAGATCACTTGTGACAAAATCTTAAAAAAAAACAAATTTACTTTTTTAATTTTTCTTTTAAATGCTTTTTTTTCCCAACAATAGGCAGACTCTTTCTGCATCTTTAAGTTCCCATAAAGATATATATTCTCCAGCAATCCCCATCAAAATACCATCCACTTTTTTCAAAGAAATGGAACAAATAATCCTAAAATTTGTATGGAACCAGAAAAGACCCCGCATAGCCAGAGGAATATTGAAAAAGAAAAGCAAAGCCGGCGGCATCACAATTCCGGACTTCAAGTTCTATTACAAAGCTGTCATCATCAAGACAGCATGGTACTGGCACAAAAACAGACACATAGATCAATGGAACAGAATAGAGAGCCCAGAAATGGACCCTCAACTCTATGGTCAACTCATCTTCGACAAAGCAGGAAAGAATGTCCAATGGAACAAAGACAGTCTCTTCAACAAATGGTGTTGGGAAAATTGGATAGCCACATGCAGAAGAATGAAACTGGACCATTTCCTTACACCACACACAAAAATAGACTCAAAATGGTTGAAAGACCTCAATGTGAGACAGGAGTCCATCAAAATCCTAAAGGAGAACACAGGCAGCAACCTCTTTGACCTCAGCCGAAGCAACTTCTTCCTAGAAACATCGCCAAAGGCAAGGGAAGCAAGGGCAAAAATGAACTATTGGGACTTCATCAAGATAAAAAGCTTTTGCAAAGCAAAGGAAACAGTCAACAAAACCAAAAGACAACCGACAGAATGGGAGAAGATATTTGCAAATGACATATCAGATAAAGGGCTAGTATCCAAAATCTATAAAGAACTCATCAAACTCAACACCCAAAGAACAAAGAATCCAATCAAGAAATGGGCAGAAGACATGAACAGACATTTTTCCAAAGAAGACATCCAAATGGCCAACAGACACATGAAAAAGTGCTCAATATCGCTCAGCATCAGGGAAATCCAAATCAAAACCTCCATGAGATACCACCTCACACCAGTCAGAATGGCTAAAATTAACAAGTCAGGAAACGACAAATGTTGGCGGGGATGCGGAGAAAGGGGAACCCTCCTACACTGTTGGTGGGAATGCAAGCTGGTGCAGCCACTCTGGAAAACTGTATGGAGGTTCCTCAAAAAGTTGAAAATAGAGCTACCCTATGATCCAGCAATTGCACTACTGGGTATTTACCCCAAAGATACAAAAGTAGGGATCCGAAGGGCTACGTGCACCCCGATGTTTATAGCAGCAATGTCCACAATAGCCAAACTGTGGAAAGAGCCAAGATGTCCATCGACAGATGAATGGATAAAGAAGAATGGTATATATATACAATGGAATATTATGCAGCCATCAAAAGGAATGAGATCTTGCCATTTGCAACAACATGGATGGAACTGGAGGGTATCATGTTGAGTGAAATAAGTCAAACAGAGAAAGACATGTATCATATGATCGCACTGATATGAGGAATTCTTAATCGCAGGAAACAAACTGAGTGTTGTTGGAGTGGGGGGTGGGGTGGGAGGGATGGGGTGACTGGGTGATGGACACTGGGGAGGGTGTGTGCTCTGGTAAGCGCTGTGAATTGTGCAAGACTGTTGAATCTCAGATCTGTACCTCTGAAACAAATAATGCAATATATGTTAAGAAAAAAAAAAAAGAAGAAGAAGGAGAAGGTAGCAGGAGGGGAAGAATGAAGCGGGGGAAATCGGAGGGGTAGACGAACCATGAGAGACGGTAGACTCTGAAAAACAAACTGAGGGTTCTAGAGGGGAGGGGGGTGGGAGGATGGGTTAGCCTGGTGGTGGGTATTGAGGAGGGCACATTCTGCATGGAGCACTGGGTGTTGTGCACAAACAATGAATCATGGAACACTTCATCTAAAACTAATGATGTAATGTATGGGGATTAACATAAGAATAAAATTTAAAAAAAAAAAAGATATATATTCTCCAATTCTTCACCTGTAGCAGGTATGGAAAATCGGCTCATGTAGGACCAAACTGGAGGTTGTTTACAAAGAGATGGGGAGCTACGGAATAAATGCTTGGCAGTAAATGAGCGTGTACACATCCCTTCATGTTTACAACCGAAAGTTCACAGACAAAAGGCTCTCAAGTGTTATTCAGATGACTACTCTATTTTAATATCCACAGAAGAAAGGAAGAGGAGAAAATGTGAGACCACATTAACCAGTGAGGTTCTTCAAACCTACCTCAGAGGGGATCTAGTTAGAATCCTCGTAAAAGTAAAGGCAAATCTGTCCCACTATTTAAAACCCTGGTGGAACATCTGACCAGATTTAGAGAAAGCAACAATAACTCAAGAAAACTCCCTGAAAGAAGAAAGCTTTTTTTTTTTTTTAAAGATTTTATTTATTTATTTGACAGAGAGAGACACAGCGAGAGAGGGAACACAAGCAGGGGGAGTGGGAGAGGGAGAAGCAGGCTCCCCGCAGAGCAGGGAGCCCGATGTGGGACTCTATCCCAGGACCCTGGGATCATGACCTGAACCGAAGGCAGTCGCTCAACCAACTGAGCCACCCAGGCGCCCAGAAGAAAGCTTTTGAAAAAAAACTTTTAAGATTTTATTTTTAAGAAATCTCAACCCCCAACCGTGGGGCTCAAACTCAACCATTGCTAGCTCTTCCAACTGAGCCAGCGAGGCACCCCAATTTTTTTTTTAATAAGCCACTTAGATGAGAGAAGACTCTTTATTTCCTGATAGTAGCTATGGGTGGGAGTAAAAACAAGGGAAATGAAGGCTATTTTACAGATGCAACTGAAATCTATAAATACAAAGATGCCAATTTGAAAGTTAAAATAATTTAAAATGATAGCTCCACTCATGATTATCTTGCCATCATCTAGACAAAACCTATATGTCTATATAGTATTTTAGTCTATTTGTCTATGTAGTATCATTCACTATACATCCATATAATATTCACATGCGAATTATTTATCTATATTTTGTATTGCTTTAGCATTTTCCAAAAACTGAATTTGACTCTTGAGAAAATACAATAAGCAGATTTCTCTTTGGGTGAGCACTATAAAGGTCCTATTGACTCTGTGAAGTTAGTGCAGTTTCCCAAAAGTCTGTTAACTTAACTCCCATAAAGCTGATTATGGGAAGAATCTGGCTTAATATTTACTGAGTTCCCACAGTGAATGAGACTGGTTCCTTCTCATAAACTTTAAATAAATAAATAAATAAATAAATAAATAAATAAATAAATAAATAAATAA